>NW_001915738.1:0-2186 GCF_000208925.1 Entamoeba histolytica HM-1:IMSS
AATGATAATCAATGATATAATAATAAAATCAAAATATAAAAGATAAATTTAATATTAATATAAAACAAAAGAGAATAAATATAAAATGAAAATAGATATAAATGATAATAATATAAAAATGATAAGAATATAAAAATGATAAAGATGAATATTCAAATAATAAAATACATTTAAATATAAAAGAATAACAATAAGAAAATCTAAAGAATATAAACATAAAAATAATCATAAAATAAGAAAAATAAAATAATATATAGATAATAAGAAGAATACAATGATATAAATAATATAAACAGAGAAATAAATATATAAAAATACGATAGATAAATAACATATAAATAAAAGAATAAAAAGAATAAAAATAAATATGAATAATCAAATCATTTATTTCATTAATATTTCATACAAAATAGAAATGAATATAAAATATAAACATAAATATTTATATATTCTGTATTTATCATACTTTTTATTTTTTATTTATTTTTATTTTAGGAGCAAAATATAATAAAGTGGAATATTCTATGGATGCAAATTTTTTTACATCTTTTTTCTTTTTTGTAAATTATTTAGATGCATTTTTTCTTTGCTAATTTTCGTACCCTCACATGTTCATTCTATCAATTTAATTGTTTTATCATCACTTGGATATTTTGGACCTTCACTTCATTTTTCTTTATTTCTCTTCAATTCTCTAATAGTCATTTATCTTGATTCATTCTTTTCTATACTCAACTATATTCTCTCTTCATATTGATTAATTATTCTATCTGTTTAATTTCTTTTCTTATTAATAATACTTTTCAATGTAAGATTTAATTCTCATTATTCTTTTAACTATGGTGTAATTTTTGTTAATTAATAATTCCTTTATTTTATTGGAATTTCTTCTTAGACTTTGAATTTCACTATTTCTTTATCTCATATATTTATTTTCTTGTTATAGAGAGATACAATGTGTTATTTTATATACTTCTTTTTGAATATCTTCTATATTTTTACTTTCTTCATTTATATAATTAATTATTTCATTATATTTTTTAATGAAGTAACAATTAACATATGTTGTTTTATTTATTTCTTGTTCTTCTTCTATACTTGCTTCTTCTTTGTTTCCATACTTGATTCTTCTTTTCACTTTATTTTTGTCTTTTCTGGTAATATTTTTTATTCTTATATATTTTTCCTTTGTTTTTATTATTATCATAATATTATTGATTAGACACTATACCTGTATTATTGTATTTATGTTTATAACAATTATTGTTTATTATAAATGTGTTTAATTGAGAATTGATTATGGCGGTTATAAATATAATAAAATGTCATAATATGACGATAGTTATAATTTTATGATTATTGTTATAACCATAACAATATCAGATAAGTCTGTTTGTTTGTGTAAATTATTTCAATATAATTATCATTGTATGTTGTATTTTAGAAATATGTCTTATGATAAGAAAAAAAGAAAAGAAGAAACAAAATAAGAAAAAAGAGTTTTAAGAATTAGAGAAAAGGAAAAAAAAGAATAACAAAAATGGACTAAAAATTAGAAATAAGAAAATAAATGGAATGTGTGAAACGGTTCAACAATTATATTTACCACACATATCCACAAGTGTATTTTAATACATTAGACCATTGTTATTATCAATTTGTTGAAGTTAAAAAAGAAGAGTTTAATAAAGAAAGAATAGAAATAATAGAAAAATGTAATTCACCATATCTAAGATGTTATATGAATGAAAGTAATAAAGAAATCATTTCAATAAGATTTTCATTAATTAAAGCAAAACAAAGTATTAAAGAATTTTGTGAAGAAACAAAAGTTAATGGAGAAATTATATGTAAAATATTTCTAGAATTAATTGATGCAATAGTGATACTTCATAAAAATGGGAGTTTTCATGGGAATTTAAATGAAGAAACAATATTTATTGATAATAAAGAATATAACATATCAATAGGATCAATAGGATGTTTAAATGGAGAATATAAAAAAGAGGAAATGATGAAAAAAGATTATGAAGATATTGGAATTGTAATGATAAAAATTATAAGTAAAGAATTTGAAAGAAAAAAAGGAGAAGAAATAATAAAAGAAATAAAAGAAAAAAAGAAAGAAAGGATAGAAATGGGTTACAAAAAATAGTAATGAATTATTTACTAGTTTTTTTATGACG
>NW_001915737.1:0-2198 GCF_000208925.1 Entamoeba histolytica HM-1:IMSS
ATATTCTTATTATATCCTTCTATTCATTCTGTATTAGATTTTTAGATTTTCTTTAACATCTTTTCATTGTTATCTTCTATTCACATCACCCATTTTATCTTATTTAAATTCTCTGCTCTTTTCTTAAAATTGTTTCTTCTATTTTTTGAATGACTCACTGTTTAATTTATCTCTTCTGTTGTTTCTGCTTCTTGTTATTCTCGTTTTTTTATTTTCATCTATTTTCTTTTCTTTCATTCTTTTATCACACATTAAATCAGTATTTTATTGAATGAATTACATTTATTGTTTATTATTTATTTCTATATTACATTCTTCTGTAATTATTATTTAATTCTTATAATCATCTTTTAAACCATCAATTTGGTGTTAATGTTTATTTACTCAAATCAGCAAAATCATTACTATCTTTTTATTATTATAATGATGACAATATAAAATAATCATTTCCATTTATTTATTGTTGTTGGTGTATTGATATTATTCATAATTTAATCAATCAAAATGTTAAAATATTACTTCTACTTATTATGGCTAATAGTAATTCACTTATTCATTAACACTACATAAAATATTTATTAGTAAATTCATTATTTAATATTAGAATATTAATTGTTGTTAATGATGAACTTCTTTTAAAATATTATTATTTGTTGTATTATTAGTGTTTATAGTAATTTATTATTCTAAAATATTAATTAAACTAATTCTTTCTTTTGTTTGAATTCCTTTTGGTATTTCATTATTCTATCATTTTGTATATTTTATGTTTTATATTCATTCATTGATTCTTTCTCTTTTAAATATTATGATTATTGAATATTTAATTATTCTTCCATCTTCAAATATTTCATCTTCTTTATTATAAATATGAAATGTTTCAATATTAGGAAACAATTTTCTTGAATATTGATTCAATGGAATTGGATTAAAATGAAATCGTTCCATATTTCCATCAAATCTTTTAATTCCAATTTCTAAATTAATAAAATCATTAATATCTTCAAAATACTTTGATATTATCATTATTTCATTATATCCTAATTGCATTCTTTCTTTATTATTTTATTATTTATTAGTTCTTCTTTTATTTTTAGTTTGAACTTATTTTATTTTTAAGATAAACATCATTCATTTTTTCTTCTTTTTATTTTTTAATATAAATTATTAATAACAAATAATTTATATTTCAATAAAACATCACTTTTTATTATTATTATGATTTATTTAATGAATATGAAAATGAATAAATAAAATATCATAGAAATGAAATATTACAAATGATAAATATTCGATTAATAAATATAACAATAAATTGATAATGTGAATAATAAAGAAATGAATAAATCAGTGAATGTAATGTATTTATTTCTATCTTTCTTTATTTCTATCACTTCAAATTTAGAAAAAGACAAAAAAGATGCATTACAGGAGACACCACAAAAAATATAGAAAAACAAATAACAAAAGAAGAAGGAATTCATATCAACCAAACAAATATAAATGATAGAAGAATGAGTGAAAATAGGTATTATCTGTATGGACAGAGATACATGAATAATCACACTAATCATTACAATAAGAATAATAACCATAACTATCACAACATTGATGATACAAATCATTTCACTCATCACTTCAATCATAATCATCGTCATAAACACTTTAATAATAATAACGATAGAAATAAACAATATCAATATAAGAAAAACAAGTACCATAATAACACACAAAGAAGGTATAAACAATATCAAAATAAGAAACAAAACAGAAATAAAAGAAAAGAAATGATTAAAATACAAAACCAAGAATATTGGAAAAGACTATTTGAAGAAGAAATTAAAATACTTACACCACAAGAAGTAGAAGAAATTAAAAATACCAAGATTAAAGAATATACATCATCAACAATATGGAGAAGATGGTATTTTCTTGCACGAGAAAAAACCAAAACAATCAGAATGGAAGAAGAAACTATTAGTATGACGATGGAAGAAGACAATAATCAGTACAACCCAATTGAGATTAAAGACAATAAAACATAAAATAACTATGTAATGAGTATTGAAAATAAAGATAATGATGATAAAGATTTTAATAAAAAAAAGAAGAATATTGAAGAAGAGAAAAGAGTAGAAGAAATAGAGAAAAAAGTGGAGGAGGATATGAAAGAGAAAGAAGAAAGGAAAAAGGAAATA
>NW_001915736.1:0-2201 GCF_000208925.1 Entamoeba histolytica HM-1:IMSS
TAGTAATTAATGTTTGAACATTTTCTATTTTCATTTCTTTTATTTTATTGATAATAATGTTAAGGTATTCTTCATCAATTTCTGTAGAGTTATTCTTTAATATGATGTTTTTTATTATTGAATTAAACTCTACTCTTCCTTCTATTATATCATTTACTTTCACTTTAATGTATTGTTTAGTACTTTCTTTTATTTTATGTGATATTTTAATATATTTAATATATTCATTTTCATTATTGACATCAATGTTTAACACTTTTATTATACTTTCAATTTGTTCCTATCTTAATTTCTTATATAATTTCTTATTTAACCAATTAATTGCAAAACAATACATCACTTCAATTAAAATTCTATTTCTTTCTTTTGTATTTCTTGTCTGATTATCATCTCTTGTTTTTTTTTTTTTTTGACAATCATTGCTTTCCTCTTCGATTTCCACTACTGTCTTTTTCATAGGAGTAGTTTCGTTCATCTCCATTGTTCCTGATGATGCTTTCCTCATTACTGGGTGTGTATTTATCACAAGTGTCATCGTTTTCTTCTTCTCTAATTCCTTCTGTGAAATAAAATTTTCAATATCATCTTGTTGTTTTGATATTATTTATTTTTGTGCTTCATTTTCTTTTTGTGTGTTGTCTAATTCTTCTCTTGTTATTTCTACATTTTCTTGTGTTTTAATTGCAATTTCTTGATATTCATAGATTTGTTTTTCTTTATCTCTTATTTCTTTCCTTAATTCTTTAGTATTTTCCTCTATCATTTCAATTTTCTTCTCTAGTGTGTTTGCATTTTGGTATAGTATCTTGTTTCTCTTCTTTAGCTTTTCAATTTCTTACATCATCTCTTCATTTTCTTTTTCAATCTTCTCTTTGTTAGCTTGGAGACTTCAAGTTTTTCTTCTTCTATTTTTTTCATTTTCTTCATTTCATTATAATTCGTTTGAATCATTTTAATTTGTAATTTTCATTTCTGTTATTTATTCCTCAAATTCTTTTCTAACTATTTCTTTTGCTTTTTCCATCATTTCTTCTGAAATGGTTTGTTCTTCTTTCTTTTCATTTTATATTCTTTAACTTTTTCTTTTAATTCATTAATTCGATTTTGAAGTGTGAGTATTTCTTCTTTATCACTTTCTTCTTCTTTATTTTGTATTTCTTCTTGTAATTTTATTTTGTTTGCTTTGTTATTTATTATTTTTTGCATGTTTACACCTATTATTTATTTCTTTGATTGGATTTTTATTTTTTAATTTCTGCTTCATTTGTTTTAATATCTTTTTCTTCAGAGTTTTTTGTTTTTTCTTTAATTTCTTCTTAATTTTTTCAATTATTTTTTCCTTTTGATTGAATATTACATCTTGAAGAATATCATACCATCTTTTTCTTTTACCTTCATACTTTTTGAGTATTTTTCATATTCTCTTTTTCCCATTCACTTGTTATTCTTTTTATTCTTTCTTATATATCATTTATTGTTATTCATTTCTATTTGTTATTTGTTTAATCTTTATTATTATTGTTTTTGTCTTGTTTGTATTTGTGTTTTTTGTCTTCTAATCCATTTTCCTTGGTATTTCATTTATCATTATTGTTGTTGTTGTTATTATACCATTTATTGCTATTACCATTCATTCTATTGTATGGCATTGAATTTCTATGTTTTGCTTGTTTTTCTTTACAATACACATTGACATTACACAATATCTATGGCATTAAAATTTATTGTATTTCCTGCATTGGAAAAGTGTCTTGAATAATAAACAAATAATGAAAATGAATAGATATGAAAGAATGAATCAATGTTGTATTTTCAAATTAATTAATAATCACATTAATAACTTAATGAAATGAATAATAATGAGAATAATTCATTTTAAATAAAATGAAATAAAAATGATGATAAATAATTAATGTTTCAATGAGTAATACATTATTTAACTTTCATATTTATTACATTAATTATCTTATTTATTATTCATTCTATTTAAATTATTGTTTATTTAAAATATAAATTATCATATTTTATATTAATTTATGCAAAATAAATTTAAATAAAAATTCATTTACTTTCTTTAAGTTTTTAAATTACTTCATTACATTGTATTGTAGAAATAAAATCATATCATCTTTCTGATGTTGTTCAATAATTATGCGTATTTATTAACTTTTTAATTATTTATTATCTATGATGAATATTTC
>NW_001915735.1:0-2205 GCF_000208925.1 Entamoeba histolytica HM-1:IMSS
TATTCACATTCAATACAATGGTTTTGATTATTTAATTTAATACAATGTGAATTTTCTTGACATTCATTGTTTGAATTAAGAGAATATCCACTTTTACATTTAATACATTTAAATGCTTCCTTTGATTTACCAGTTAAAATAATACAATTTGGAAATGGATTAATTAGTGTTATATTTTCATCAATTGTCATAATATTATTATTACCATTACCATTAATAGTTAGTGTTGTTGATATAGAAGAAGCAGTGAAATAATAAATACAATCACTAACAAAAGAATTACAAGTGAGATTACCATTTATAATTAAATTGAATGGGGGTTTTGATGGATTTGATAAATGTTTTATGTGGTTATTTCCATCAATTTCTAATGTATTTGTTTCTGAATTGTATTTAAATTGTGGTTTATTATTTGGTTTTCTAATATTCGTAATTTCAAAATTATTAAATTTTATCATTTGGTTGTACTTGTTGATTGATGAAAGTGAATTTATTAATAATTTAACATTATCATCAACATTAATTTGTTTAGCATACACAAAGTTATATAATGTAATGTCATGGTCAATATGAAGAATTGTATTGCTGATATTAACCATGTTAAAGTTTACTGTTGTTAAACTTGTTTTAATATTAAGAGTACATTCATTTCTATTATCATCACATGGACAATGTGGATAATTAAATATATAATCACCTCGTCCTGAATATGATGGTGAATAATCAGTACCAATCATTGTACAAATAACATTTTTATTCAATGTAATTCCATTTGGACAAAATCTCATTAACCTCTTATTTGATAGTAAATATGCTGTACCATCTGTCATACTAAGTCCTTTATCAAAGTCTTTTGGTGAATAATGATTATATGTGTTTTCATCACAATCAAGTGCATTTTTATTATTAAATGACATCACGTCAAAACATTGATCATTATTACTTGGATTTTGAATTTCAAATTGTTCTGTTGATGTTGTAGTTGGTTTGTAAAGATGTATCCTATTACTATTCCAAATAATTAATTGAGGTTGATTTAATGATGGAGTTGTTTCAAATTTAATTAGTCGTTCAAATGAAACTGCACCATTCCAAATTATTTTAGAATTTTTTCCAATGTTAAATTCTTCTCTTGTATGAAATTTACCATTTAATGTAATTTGAGAATGTTTTTGAATATAAAAAGTCTTTGCATTCCAATAATCCTTTGAACTTGTCATTATAAAATTACCATTAAAATATGTACTTTTACATTCCATAGGTTTATTTAAAGAATAAGTGAAGTTACTCTTAAAATAATATGAACATTCATTATTAGTTGTTTTGCATAGTGTAAAAAAGTTATCATTAAATCCATCTTCAAATTTATCTCCTAATGGAATACAATCATAAGCTTTAGCATGAATACAAATAATCAATAATATAATATAAAATATTAACATCAATGAATATAAAGAATAACAATATTAGATTATTTGTGATATTTATTGTTTCTTTCTTTTTTATTATTTTGATTTTTTTAATTTTTTGTTATTTTATACTATAAATAGATTATTAAAATATAATAATTTATTAGTTGTTTTTATTATTAATTAGTAATTTCTTACAACAAAAAAATGAAAAACACGAATTTTTGATTTTATAGTAAATGTTATTCTCAATAACTCATTATTTTGTTTATTGAATGTGTTATTGTCTTTTTATGTATTTATTTACTCACTCTTGAATTATCCATTAACAAAATGCAACACACATTATTTGATAATAAAGCATTGATGGTTTTTCATTTTGAGATGAAATGAAATTATGAAAAACAACAGAATCATTAATACTTATTTCAATGTAAAGTAAATAATTAATTGAATAAATAAAACACTTTAGTACAAATTAGATTAAATGAATAAAGAAATAGTGAACAACAAGAGCATGAAATATTGGATAATGAAAATGATAACTCTTTCACGAATGTCTATTCATGTAGAATGTGACAACTAAACAATATTATAAGAAATAAAAACGTGAGTTTGAGACTAACAATGGAAGATATTGTATGTGTATAACTTCAATGGAATGTGTCAATGTTACATTGATAGAATATTCATAATTTAATGATGTTATTCAATGTTATTTAATTTAATGATGATAGAAATTATCAATAAAATATTCAAAGAATTGGTTATTTGAATAAGTTTTATATTTTTTACA
>NW_001915734.1:0-2209 GCF_000208925.1 Entamoeba histolytica HM-1:IMSS
TCATCATATTCTACTTCTTACTTTCTTTTTATTCTTTTATATCATTCATTCTCTTCTTTTTCAATTATTTGCTTTTTTTCGTTGCCAAATAAAATCATAAATAATAAACAATGAAATTGTATATTAAATGATGGTATTAATAATCATTTAAAATAATAAATAAAATGAAAAGTAACTCATGAATAATTAATGAATAATATAAAAGAAATAAAAATAAGAGATGAATAACAAAAGAAAATAATAATAATAGAATGAAGAAATGATTAAATCAATTATATTAATGTTTATTTCTTATTTATTTAATTATTTTCATTATATCTGTATTAAACTATCTATTGTTGTTTATTTTATTTATTTCATTTATTTTATATCATTTATATTATTTATTCATTGAAATTATTATTCTTATTTTATGTTTTATTTCATTATTTCATTTTAATTCTTATTCTTTGTTTATTTATGTCATTTGTTTATTTTATTCATTCTCATTATTATATTTTATTATATTTTCTTTTATCATTTAATTATTTATTGTTTATTGTTTATTTATTATATTATTTGTTATTATTAAATATGACTAATTGAATATTGAATTAAAATAACAATTCATTAATAATTTGTTAATATTATCAATAATTAATATAATGAATATAATGTTATTCATTTCATAATTATTCAAAAGATAATTTCACATAAATTAAATATAGTTTAATAAAATAGATATAAATCATCACAAAATGATTGAAACATGTTAATATTCACATTAAAATGTTTATTGTCAATTAGAAAAGAGTTTCATTTGTATTATTCTTTTTCATTAATTCTTTATATTTGTTTTGATTCTTCTTATCATTTTATGACTTTTCTCTTTTTATTTTATTATTTCTATATTATATTATTACTATATTTATTACTATTTGACTATGACTTTAATTATTGAATAAATATGAAACATGTCAAAAGTCAATATTTAATATTCTACACTTTCTCGTTTCATATTTAAGTCATTTATTTTTAATTTATAAAGTGATTTCATTGTGTAAGTCACAACAAAGAGTAATTTGTTTAATGAAATCCCTCCAGAAGCACATAAGAGTGTTTAGAAGATGGTGAATAGAAAATACATATCATCTTAAAGGCATTTGATGATTATTAGAATATTATATTTGGTTGTATTTTTATAAAGGTCAGCTATTCAGTTGGTTCTTCTTGTTATGGTATGGAATGAATAGCTGATTTATACCATAAGACGAAGTATCAACGATAGACAAGAACCAATGTAGATTTATTTCCAAATTAAATTCAACAAAATTGTCTGAAGTTATTGAGAAGAAGATGATGAGAAATGATAAGTTCAAATAGAACATTTATCCCAAAGTGTCAGTTAGTCAAAAAGAATAAAAGAGAGAAAATAAGGGATAATTGAAAAGAAATAAGATAAATGTTTTAAAATGGTTAATGTTTTTAATAAAATAAAAGATAAAATAAACATTCAAAGAAATAATGATAAAATAATAATAATTAACAAATGAATATAGAATATTCACATTTCAAATAATATCATTTCATTCATATTAAAATAAATAAAAAGTACAAGAAGAATGATTAATTATTATTTTATTCATTTCTATCTTCTTTTTCTTTATTTTCTTATTTATTTTTCATTGAATTATTTCATTTGTTATCTTTATCTCTATTTTATCTTTATTTTATCTTTCTTTGTTTTATCTTTGTTATTTATTTTATTATTTATTCTTTCTATTGTTGAATTAATTACATTTATTCATTTTATTATTCTTTTATTTCTTCTTCATTTCATTCTTCTCTTATTTTATTTTTATTCATTTATTTCTTCATTTTCATATTAATATTTTCATTCATTATTATTTCTTTATTAATTCTTATGTTATTTGTTTATTTTATTTGAATAGTATTTGTTTTATGTATTGTTTATTTTCATTTATTATTTCTTTTATTTGATTATTTCTTGTATTTCTCTTTTATTATGTTTATTTGTTATAGAATTTAATGTATTTATTATTTATTATTCTTATTAAATAATCAATACATTCATTTTGGTTTATTTTAATTATTTTATGATTTTGTTATTTATCATTTGTTGTTTCTTCTTCTATTCTTTGTTTCATTTTCTTTCTTTGTTTATTTATTTTCAGTATTTCATTTTGCTTGTTTATTTGTATGTTTATTT
>NW_001915733.1:0-2211 GCF_000208925.1 Entamoeba histolytica HM-1:IMSS
ATTTTAGTTTTGATTTTATATTTATTATTTTATTTTTATCTTTTATAATCATCACTCATTTCTTCTTTTTTCATTCCTCTTTTCTAAACATCACTAATTTATTCTATTTATTTCCATTTCATTCTATTTTCTATATTCTTGTTGTTATTTTATTTAGTTCATCTTTTATCATTTGTCATTTCTTGTTTATTCATGTTTGTTGTATATTTTATTATTATTCTTTATTTTATGTTGTGTTATTCTTATTTATCTTTCTTATTATGTTTTGTTTATTATTGTTTAAATAAAAATAAGAATGAAATAAAGAATAAGAAATAATAACATAAATATGTTGATGTATTTTATCATTTCTTTATTTGTTTATTATTATTATTATTTCTATTATCTTATTCATTTGATTCTTAATGAATTAATTCAATGAAATGATACAAATAAATTGTTTATTCATTTTATCTTATTTCTATTTTATCTTATTTCTTTTCTTATTTATTAAAAATACATTGGGTGTGAATATTTCAAATGAAATAAATCAACATTGAATTATCTCCATTTCTATTTTACTATTTCATTCATTGAAAACAAATAGAATGAAATGTTCATATTCTTCATTGATTTATTTTTCTATTCTTTTTTATTTCATTTTCAATTAATTCAAGATTGAATCATTTCATTTCAATTACTATGATCCGTTTTGGTGTGAAACATTTGTGAAATTCTTTTCCACAAAGTGCTTTTCTTATTCCTTCATATTCAAACGAACGTTGAAAACAAGATGATTTTGTTTTATAATTTTCTTTACGAACTTGAATATCATTATATCCAAAACTAAATAACCAACCATATGATTGATTACATAACCTAAATGCATACTCTGGTTCTTTAATATTAAATTTCTTCATTCCTTTTATTCTTCCATTTGATTTTAATGAAAATACAAATGATTGTGAATCATTTATATAGCCATGTATATGACCATTTATCCATTCACCTGTACTAACTTTATCAATTTTAGAATTAACATATTCTCCAAATTTATTTCCTTCTGAATCTTCAATAATAATTATTATATGTTCTTTATTTATTATTCTTTGATCAAATACTGATGTGTCTTTATTCCAATCATCGTAATATGAATCAAATAGTATATTGTTTATTCTTCTTTCTGTCCATTCTTCTATTTGGTGAATTTCTTCTTTCATTTTCTTTTCTTTTTAGTCTTTCTTCAATCTCACTCTTAATTTTTTGAAACCTTTTTTCTTTTTCTTGATTGATTTTTTGTAATCTCTCTTCTTCTTGTCTCTTCCTTTATTCTTCTTTTCTTCTCTCTTCTTCTTTTATCTTCTTCCTTTCTAAATAATCACTGTAATATGTGAACCATTCTTCTTTCTTCTTATTAAATTCTGATGTGATTGTATCTCTTTCTTTTGGTTTTCTGAATATTTTGTTTTTCGTTATCATTTCTTCAATTGAAATGATTTTGTCTATTACTTCATTTCTTGATTTGCCTAGTGTTTCTTCATCATTATTACATTCTTCTATGATTCTTGACATTTTATTCTTTATTATTTCTATTTTATTGATTGTTTCTTTTCCTTCATCTATTTTACATTCTTCTATGATTCTTGACATTTCTTTCTTCATTATTTCTATTTGATTGATTGTTTCTTGACTTTTTTCTATCATTAATTTTCTTCTTCTTTCTGTTTCATCAATCATATCAAATATTCCTTCTCCTCTTTTAATTGCTTCTGAATATGTTTCATCATCTTTTATTTCAAATACTTCATTTTTAATACTTCCTAAATAATATTGATAATTCTTATTAACTTCATCAATTGATTGTTGAATGTATGGAAGTGTTTCTACTACTTCTTTAATTAATTTATTATTCTTGTTTATTAATTCTTCCATTTGAATTTAATTTGATGTTTATAAGTTCATAATATGAATGTTTAAATAGGTATTACATTTTATTAACACATCAAGTTAAATTTTATTTTTAACATCATTCTATTATAAATAAATGTTATTTTTATTTTTACAATAACAAGAAATATATAATAATATTAATAATATAATAATAATATAATATTGTTATTATTATTATTTTGTGTAATTAGTTTAGTTTATTTTTTGTGTTTTTTATTTTTGTTAAAAAAAATACAAAAAAAATTGAAGAGAAGAAGATTCAATTTTGTTTTATTTTTATTA
>NW_001915732.1:0-2214 GCF_000208925.1 Entamoeba histolytica HM-1:IMSS
AAATAAATCATCATTTGATATTATTATTATATTTGATACTATATTATATTATATATTAAATACATCATATTTCTTTATTATTTATCTTTCTTTTCTTTTTATTATTTCATATATTAAATTATTATTCATTCATTTATTATTTATATTTCATTTATTAAATAAAATGAAAATGAAATTGTAAAATATCAATCAATTAAATATTCATGAATAATAATTTATTAATATTTAATAATTGAAATAATAAATAATAATGTAACAATAATGATATATTCAATATATTCTTTATTTGATTTGTTCAATATTAGATTATTTTATTTCATTATCATTTCATTGTCTTCATTATTTCATTATATTATTTCATATTCATTTATTATTTTTTAAAATCAAATAAACAATAATATTGATATTCATTCATCATATTCATTTAATATAATAAATATACACAACATTTCAGAATAAATAATGAATAATTAAGAATGAAAATATTGATTTATTCAATATTTTATTCAACATAAAATCAATAAAACATATATTTTGATAATACACAAATGAAATAATAAAGAAATATACAATACTCAAGAATTAATAAAAAAGAAATAAAAAGAATAAATGAATATAAAATTGATAAATAATAGAAGAAAGAAATATAAAAACAACGAAAAACAAATAATATAAAAAGAATAAAAATATATAAAAGAATAAAAAGAAAGTATAAGAAGAAAGAATATAGAAATAATAAATCATAAAGATGTAATAAAAGAAGAAATAAAAAGTGTATTTTTAATGTAAAAATTAGAAATATGAAATAAAAGTGTCTAATTTAATGATGTAAAATGATTAACAATATTTTATTAATGAAAAAAATTGTATTATTTTTTATGTTTATTATTTATATGTATAATTTAAACATGATATTTATTATATAATCAATCATAAGTGTTATGTTATTATAACATATAATAAGTGATAAAATATAAATGAAAATGATATGAATATATAACATAGATAGAATATAAAACAAAAGAATAATAAGAATAAATGATAAATAAATATAGAAATGATAATCAATGATATAATAATAAAATCAAAGTATAAAAGATAAATTTAATATTAATATAAATCAAAAGAGAATAAATATAAAATGAAAATAGATATAAAAGATAATAATATAAAAATGATAAAGATGAATAAACAAATACATCTAAATATAAAAGAATAACAATAAGAAAATCTAAATAATATAAACATAAAAAACATAAAATAAGAATAATATAATAATATAATAATATATAGATAATAAGAAGAATACAATGATATAAATAATATAAACAGAGAAATAAATATATAAAAATACGATAGATAAATAACATATAAATAAAAGAATAAAAAGAATAAAAATAAATATGATTCATCAAATAATCTATTTCATTAATATTTCATACAAAATGAATACAATTGAATATAAAATATAAACATAAATATTTATATATTCTGTATTTATCATACTTTTTATTTTTATTTGTTAGGAGCAAAATATAATAAATGGAATGTTCTATTGATGCAAATTTTTTTGCATCTTTTTTCATTTTTTGTAAATTATTTAGATGCATTTTTATCAATCAACAAAACAATGAAATTTCTACTTGAATATTCACCACATTATTGTTCTTTTATTCAATTTATTTGTCTTCTAAATCTCAAAAACGAAGTAGAACGATATTTTGTGTTTTTATATAAATTCATTAAATACGACTGTTATTTGACTAATTATACTTTTAGTATTATTTGAGTCTTTCCATTCATTTTCTTATCTCTTGGTTATTTTTCTTATTTCTCATATCATTTGTTAAGTGTGATTAAAATGTCGTTAAGTAATTATTACTGTTCATTATGTAATGTTTATTTGGTATTGTATTTTTAGAGAATTAATATAAATGTTATTTAAATGAAAAGAAAGAATAATGTTATAAATAACAAAAGAACACGTGGAAATGATAAAGCAATGAGTAAATGAGTAGTAGAAAGAATGAAAGATTGGCACAAACAATGAACCACGTAAACATGATAGAAATGGAGAGAATGATATATAAAGGAAGTCTGAAGTAAAGAAGTCATTAAATGAGTAAATACACAGGATTAGGTATTGGAATAGATTTAGGTACAACATATTCATGTGTTGGTATTTGGCAAAATGATCGAGTAGAAATTATAGCA
>NW_001915731.1:0-2221 GCF_000208925.1 Entamoeba histolytica HM-1:IMSS
TCTTCAATAAACAAAAAGAAAGTATTAGTATTATTGATATTTTCTCATATTAAATATTTTATTATTTTAATGATGATTATTTCTTTTATTATGTTGTTATTTAATGTAATTTTATTATTTTGTTTATTGATTTTCATTTCATTTGTTTGATTCCTTGTGTATTTATAATAATTATATCATTTCTATTCTCTTTTATTGCTTTTTCTTATTTTATCTTGTTTATCATTTATTATCTTTATTAAATTAATTGATTGAAATGATGTTGGTAAAACATGAAAATTCAAATCACAAAAGATGAAATAATAAAAATAAAACAGAATTGAATTTACTTCTCTTCAATTTTTTTTGTTTATTAAAAAAAATGAAAAAATACAAAATAAAAACTAATTATAGAAAATAACAATATTATAATTTTATTATTATTATATTATTAATATTATTATATATTTATTGTTATTGTAAAATAAATAAAATAACATTTATTTAAAATAGACTAATGATAAAATAATCTTTGAATTGATGTGTTAATAACGTGTATTAACTATTTAAACATCCATATTTTAAACTTATAAATATCAAATTAAATTAAAATGGAAGGAATGAACACAAAAGAAATAATCAAACAAATAGAAGAATTGACAGAAAAAAGAATAAATAATATAATATTTGATTCAGATAAAGATGATTGGAATAAAAACACATCAGTATTTGATCAAAGAATATGGAATAAAGAATATGTAATAATTATTATTGAAGATTCAGAAGGAAATAAATTTGGAGGATATGTTAATTCTAAAATTGATAAAATTGGTACAGGTGAATGTATAAATGATTCAAAATCATTTGTATTTTCATTAGAATCAAATGGAAGAATTGAAGGAATGAAGAAATTTGATATTAAAAAATCCACAATGTGCATTTTATTTATTTAATCAATCAGATGATCTTTTGTTTGATTTTGGAAATGGAAGTGATATTGCTGTTTTTAAAGAAAATGATAAAACAAAATCATATTGTTGTCAATATTCATTTGAATATGAAGGAATTAAAAGTGCACTTTGTGGAAAAGAATATCCAAATAATTATTTCACACCAAAACGAATCATAGTAATTGAAATGAAATAATTCAATCTTGATTAATTGAAAATGAACTAAAAAAGAATAAAAACAAATCAATGAAGAATATGAACAGCCATTTCATTCATCTGCCAATGAATGAAATGGTAAAATAAAAATGGAAATAATTCAATGTTGATTTATTTTATTTCATTTAATGAAATTTTCACACCCAATGAGGGTGTTTTTAATAAATAATAAAAGAAATACGAATAAAAGAGAAATAAGATGAAATGAATAAACAATTTATTTGTATTATTTCATTGAATTAATTCATTATGAATCAAATGAATAAGATAATAGAAATGATAATAAACAAATAAAGAAATAATAAAATACATCAACATATTTATATTATTATTTCTTATTCATTCTTATTTTATATTTAAACAATAATAAACAAAACATAATAAGAAAGATAAATAAGAATAACACAACATAAAATAAAGAATAATAATAAAATATACAACAAACATGAATAAACAAGAAATGACAAATGATAAAAGATGAACTAAATAAAATAACAACAAGAATAAAGAAAATAGAAATAGAAGAAATGATGTTTAGAAAAGAGGAAATGACAAAAAGAAGAAATGAATGATGAATATAAAAGATAAAAATAAAATAATAAATATAAAATCAAAACTAAAATAACATAATAATATAATAACAATATCATTGATTTTATCTTATTTTATTCTTATTTTATTTATCTTCTTTCATTATTTTATTATTATTCTTCTATTTTATTAAATGAAAATGAATGAGAAATGAATAATGAAAATCAGAAACAACACACAAACATCAATACAAAATCAAATAATGAAATAACAAATAATAATTGAATATGATGAAGTAATTTAATAAGAAATATAATAAATAATAATAGAACGAATGAAATAAAATAATATGAAATAATAATAAGAAAATAAAAAGATATAAATGATGATAATAACAAGAAATGAAATTAAATATAATAATATAATGATAATGAAATATTCATTCATTAAATAAGAAATAAAGAAATAATAAATCAATGAGAATAATTAAAATGATGAAAATTAAAAAGAATAAAATTAATTCAATTTAAATAAAAAATATGAAT
>NW_001915730.1:0-2221 GCF_000208925.1 Entamoeba histolytica HM-1:IMSS
TATATTCATATCATTTTCATTTATATTTTATCACTTATTATATGTTATAATAATCACATAACACATATTATTGATTATATAATAAATATCATGATGAAATTATACATATAAATAATAAACATAAAAAAGAGTAAAATATTTTTCATTAATAAAATATTGTTAATCATTTTACATCATTAAATTAGACACTTTTTATTGAATATTTCTAATTTTTACAATAAAATACACTTTTTATTTCTTCTTTTCTTCTTTTATTACATCTTTGTGATTTATTATTTTTATATTCTTCTTCTACTTTATTTTTATTCTTTTATATATTTATATTCTTTTTATATTATTTGTTTTTCGTTGTTTTTCTATTTCTTTCTTCTATTATTTATCAATTTTATATTCATTTATTCTTTTTATTTCTTTTTTATTAATTCTTGAGTATTGTATATTTCTTTATTATTTCATTTGTGTATTATCAAAATATATGTTTTATTGATTTTATGTTGAATAAAATATTGAATAAATCAATATTTTCATTCTTAATTATTCATTCTTTATTCTGAAATGTTGTGTATATTTATTATATTAAATGAATATGATGAATGAATATCAATATTATTGGTTATTTGATTTTAAAAAATAATAAATGAATATGAAATAATAAATAAAATAATGAAGACTATGAAATGATAATGAAATAGAATAATCTAATATTGAACAAATCAAATAAAGAATATATTGAATATATCATTATTGTTACATTATTATTTGTTATTTCAATTATTAAATATTAATAAATTATTATTCATGAATATTTAATTGATTGATATTTTACAATTTCATTTTCATTTTATTTAATAAATGAAATAATAAATAATAAATGAATGAATAATAATTTAATATATGAAATAATAAAAAGAAATAAAAGATAAATAATAAAGAAATATTATGTATTTAATATATAATATAATTTATTATCAAATATAATAATAATATCAAATGATGAATTATTTTTATTTCAAAATATTTTGCATCATTAAATTTTGCACTTTTTTTATTTGTTTCAATAAAATTTGCATCCTTTATTTTTTTTCTTTCTTTTCTTCTTTTATCATCTCTTTTGTTTTATTACACTTTATCTTCTTTCTTTTTATATTCTCTCCTTTCTACTTTTATTCTTTCTTCATCATATCAAACTTCTTACTTTATTTTTATTCTTTTATATCATTCATTCTCTTCTTTTTCAATTATTTGCTTTTTTTCGTTGCCATTAAAAATGTTTAATTATCAATGATTTTCAATATATTTGGAAATTTATTAATGTTATTTATTTATATTCAATTGAATTAAGTATTCTTATTTGTTTTTTTTATTAATTATGTTATTTTAAAATGATTTAGTACCAATTATCAGTTTTATTAATTTATTTAATTTGATATTATAATTATAGGATGATTATTTATCATTATTTTTATTTCATTTTTATTCATTTTATTTGTTATATTTAATACATTTATTATTTCATATATATTTATTCTTCTTTCTATTTTATGATGAGTGTATATTAATTATTTATGAAATTCAATTTATAATAAATATTTTCATTCAATGTTATTTATTGATATTATTTTATCATTTTGAATTATCATATTTGAAAATAGTTTGTATTTATTTAATAAGAAGTTAATTCTTATTTGTATTTCTATATTTTATTTTTATTCTTGTTATTATGTTAATATTTTCTATTGTTTGTAGAAGTTATCATTGTACATTTATTAAAATATGATTATTATATTATTTCTATTCATTTCTATATATTCAATTAAATAATGCAAATAATAAATGAATAAGAATGATGAATCATTTTAATTCATTTATATGAATATTTCATTTGTTTACATTTTGATTTATTGTGTTGATTCAAATAATACAATACTTTATTCTTTATTAATCTACATATTAAATTATTTTATTATTCATTTTTAATGTTATAATATTTCTCTTCTTATTGAAATATCATTCAACACTTTTCATAAATAAAAATAAATATGAATGACAAATATTCATACATCAATTAATTAAAATGAAATAAATAATCAACTCAATAATATTAATATTATAGAAGAAATAAATGATTATTAAATTTAATGAATAATAACATATAATGATGTATTATTCTTCATTTCATTACTTAAATAAATTGATAAAATATCAAAATGAATAAAAATAA
>NW_001915729.1:0-2225 GCF_000208925.1 Entamoeba histolytica HM-1:IMSS
ATGAAAATTCAAATCACAAACGATGAAATAATAAAAATAAAACAGAATTGAATTTTCTTCTCTTCAATTTTTTGTTATTTTTTTTAACAAATACTAAAAATAAAATAAACTAATTATAGAAAATAACAATATTATAATTTTATTATTATTATATTATTAATATTATTAATATTGTTATTGTAAAAATGATAAAAATAACATTTATTTAAAATAGAATGATGTTAAAAATAATGATTGACTTGATGTGTTAATAACGTGGATTAACTATTTAAACTTCAATATTTTGAACTTATAAACATCAAATTAAATTAAAATGGGTGCTGCACATTCTCTCAAAGAGGAAAACCACCAAACAACGAAAGGAATATACAAAACAAAAGAAACAATTAAACAACTAGAAGAATGGACAGAAAGAAGAATAAATAATATACTGTTTGATTCAGATAAAGATGATTGGAATAAATATACATCAGTATTTGATCAAAGAATAATGAATAAAGAACATATAATAATTATTATTGAAGATTCAGAAGGAAATAAATTTGGAGGATATGTTAATTCTAAAATTGATAAAGTTGGTGGTTTTATAAATGATTCACAATCATTTGTATTTTCATTGGAATCAAATGGAAGAAATGAAGGAATGATGAAATTTAATATTAAACAACCACAATATGCATTTTATTTAGATAAACAAACACATGATTGGTTATTTGCATTTGGAGGTGGAAGTGATATTAGTGTTGGTAAAGAAAATGATAAAACAGAATCATATTGTGATCAACAATCATTTGATTATAAAGGAATATCAAACGCACTTTGTGGAAAAAAATATTTCACACCAAAACGAATCATAGTAATTGAAATGAAATGATTCAATCTTGATTAATTGAAAATGAACTAAAAAAGAATAAAAACAAATCAATGAAGAATGTGAATAGCCATTTCATTCATCTGCCAATGAATGAAATGGTGAATATCAAATTGACATAATTCAATGTTGATTTATTTTATTTCATTTGAAATATTCACACCCAATGAGGGTGTTTTTAATAAATAAGAAAAGAAATAAGAATAAAATAGAAATAAGATGAAATAAATAAACAAATTATTTGTATTATTTCATTGAATTAATTCATTATGAATAAAATGAATAGGATAATAGAAATAAGAATAAACAAATAAAGAAATAATAAAATACATCAACATATTTATGTTATTATTTCTTATTTCTTATTCTTATTTTCTATTTAAACAATAATAAACAAAACATAATAAGAAAGATAAATAAGAATAACACAACATAAAATAAATAATAATAATAAAATATACAAACAAACATGAATAAACAAGAAATGACAAATGATAAAAGAAGAACTAAATAAAATAACAACAAGAATAAAGAAAATAGAATGAAATAAAAGAAGAAATTAGTGATGTTTATAAAAGATGAAATGACAAAAAGAAGAAATGAATGATGATTATAAAAGATAAAAATAAAATAATAAATATAAAATCAAAACTAAAATAACATAATAATATAATAACGATATCATTGATTTTATCTTATTTTATTCTTATTTTATTTATCTTCTTTCATTATTTTTATTCTTCTATTTTATTAAATGAAAATGAATGAGAAATGAAGAATGAAAATCAGAAACAACACACAAACATTAATACAAAATCAAATAATGAAATATCAAATAATAATTGATTATGATGAAGTAATTTAATAAGAAATATAATAAATAATAATAGAAAGAATGAAATAAGATAATATGAAATAATAATAAGAAAATAAAAAGATATAAATGATGATATTAATAATAAATGAAATTATAAATAATATAATAATAATGAAATATTCATTCATTAAATAAGAAATAAAGAAGTGATAATTCAATGAGAATAACTAAAGTGATGAAAAATAAATAAGAAATCAATTAAAATAAAAGAATAATGAAGAGAAATCAACATTCCCATCAATTCAATGAAAAACTAAATAATAAAAGAAGAATAAATCATATTAAAGTATAAAGAAATGATTATTCTCATGTGAATAAAGAATAATAGAAAAGAAGAAAATAAATAATGTCACTTATTTATCTTTGTTTTATTATTTCTTTGTTGTTATTATTTTATTATTTATTATTTATTTATTATTTCAATCAAATTAATTTGATAAAGATAATAAGAAAATAAAATAAGAATAAGAAATAAAA
>NW_001915728.1:0-2232 GCF_000208925.1 Entamoeba histolytica HM-1:IMSS
TCAAAACAATGAAAAGAACAAATGTTAATTAATGGATTGTAAATGTTCTACACCAATATGCTTTCCAAAATTAATATTTCTTTTTTGTTTCTTTATTTCTTTCTCAACAATACCTTCTCTATCACATCAAACTATATACAACTCATTATATGAAATATGATACAAATTATCTGTTTCTTTAATTGCATAAACACCTCTTTCACAAAAACTCTCTTGAACATCAACACAATTCACAATACATACAAATCTTTTATGTTTAAACAAAGGAGTAAAGTTTTGTTTTAATCAATTATTATTCAAATCATATGAATGAACAAAACTATCTAACAATGAATTATTCAATTTAATACTTTAAAATAATACTCTAAATATTCATATAACAATGATACATCACAACAGAATTAATTATAAAGTGTATAATTAACATTTATTAATTATTTAATATTCATAACATTATTTGTTTTTCTTCTTCATTTCAATTAATTCATATTGATTATTTTCTTTTCATTTCAATTATTATGATTTGTTTTGATTCAAAATTATATTTTTACAAAAATGTATTTAATATTCATTCATATTCAAATGAATATTAATGACAATGTTATTTTATCATTTTCTTTATAAACTTGAATATTACTATATCCAAATTTAAATAAACATGTGATTTATTAAATAAATAAAATGCATATTGTTGTTTAATATCAAATTTATTCATTCATTTTATTCTTCAATTTGTTTCTAATGAAAATAAAAGTGATTTTGAATCATATATCCATTTACCAACTTTATCAATTTTAGAATTAACATATCCTCCAAATTTATTTCATTATGACTCTTCAATAATTATTATATGTTCTTTATGTATTATTTTTTCTCCAAATACTGATGTATTAATATTCCAATCATTGGTATCTGAATCAAATAGTATATTTAATATTTTTCTGTATATTTTTCTATTTGTTGAATTAAAAATTCTTTTAAATTTAGTTTAATTTCTTATCTTTTGAATTATAAGTGTTTTGAGTATTTTTTATTTTTTATGAATTTATTTGAGTTGGTATTTTTTTGTTCTTCTTTATTTTGTTTTATTCAATATACTTTTTCATTCTGAGTGAAACTTTCATTCTTTTTTTTTATTCTATTAAATTTTTAATTATTTCTTCATTTATATTCATTCTTTGATTTTTATGAAGATTGTCTTGTGTCATTATTTCATAAATGAAATATTTCTTGTATTAGATTCAATGAAAGTGTTGTTTTTATTCATTTTATCATATAATTCTGTGTTTTATTTCTTCTATTATTTCGTTTAGTGTTTTTGTTGCAGATTGTTCATTTCATTCTCTAATAATTGTATTTGTTTCTTTATTAATTATTATTATGAAGTTTGTATTTATATTGTATGTTTTATTTCATTTAGTTTCTTTATCATGTTGATTTTATAATTCTTCCTTTATTTTATTATTTCATTCATTAACTTCTCCTTTTTATTTATGTGTTATTTCTTTTATATTGTTGTTTATTTCATTCATTCAATTCATTGTTATTTTCATTCCACTCAATCATTTTAATTTCATCTTTACCATTTATACCTTATTCACATACATTATTGATTCTTTTCTGATTTATCTATTTCTTATTTTATTCATTTTATTTGATACTTTTATCTTTTCTTATTCTTTTCTTATTTTTTGTTGTTTCTTATTTTATCATTAATATTCTATTGTTTAATCTTTTGTATTATTGTAACTCAATATTCATTTGACAAATAAAATTATTTTGTTTTGTTTCATTCTTCTTTTTGTTCTGTAATTCTTTATTATTCATTCCATCATTTATCACATCAAATATTTCAACAAAAACAATTAAATAAAATGTGTATGAATTGACATTATTATAATAATCAAAATACAATGTAAAATATTCATATCAACCAGAATAATAAAATGAACATGATACTAATTCTGTGTGTTGTACTAATATTGATTCAAACACACCAATGAATAAATCACTCAACTCATTTCTATTGTTGAAATTGTTCTTTTAATTATTTTGAACATTCATTAATTATTTAAACAATATGTATTATTTCTATTAATTTCTATGACTTTGTTATTTTCAAATAATTGTATTGAATAATCAAACAATAAATATAAATATTCTTCATATTTCTTAATGAAGAAGAATAGAAAAGAAAGTGTTATTTTCAGAATTATCTTTTTGATTAATGAT
>NW_001915727.1:0-1059 GCF_000208925.1 Entamoeba histolytica HM-1:IMSS
ATTTTCATTATTCATTTCTCTTTCATTTTCATGTAATAAAATAGAAGAATAAAAATAATGAAAGAAGATAAATAAAATAAGAATAAAATAAGATAAAATCAATGATATTGTTATTATATTATTATGTTATTTTAGTTTTGATTTTATATTTATTATTTTATTTTTATCTTTTATAATCATCATTCATTTCTTCTTTTTTTCAATTCCTCTTTTCTAAACATCACTTAATTTATTCTATTTCTTTCCATTTCATTCTATTTTCTTTATTCTTGTTGTTATTTTATTTAGTTCATCTTTTATCATTTGTCATTTCTTGTTTATTCATGTTTGTTGTATATTTTATTCTTATTCTTTATTTTATGATGTGTTATTCTTATTTATCTTTCTTATTATGTTTTGTTTATTATTGTTTAAATAGAAAATAAGAATGAATAAAGAATAAGAAATAATAACATAAATATGTTGATGTATTTTATCATTTCTTTATTTGTTTATTCTTATTTCTATTATCTTATTCATTTTATTCATAATGAATTAATTCAATGAAATAATACAAATAAATTGTTTATTCATTTTATCTTATTTCTATTTTATTCTTATTTCTTTTCTTATTTATTAAAAACACCCTCATTGGGTGTGAATATTTCAAATGAAATAAAATAAATCAACATTGAATTATGTCCATTTTTAATTCACCATTTCATTCATTGGCAGATGAATGAAATGGCTGTTCATATTCTTCATTGATTTGTTTTTATTCTTTTTTAGTTCATTTTCATTTATTCAAGATTGAATCATTTCATTTCAATTACTATGATTCGTTTTGGTGTGAAATTATGTTTTCCACAAAGTGCATTTGATATTCCTTTATATTCAAATGAATATTGCTCACACCATGATTCTGTTTTATTATTTTCTTTATAAACAACAATATCACCATAATATCCAAATCCAAACAAACAATCATCTGATTGACTACATAACCCAAATGCATCTTCTTGGAATATAATATCAAATTTCATCATTTCTTCAATTCTTCCATTTGATTCTAATGAAAAT
>NW_001915727.1:1159-2232 GCF_000208925.1 Entamoeba histolytica HM-1:IMSS
CCATTTTAATTTAATTTGATATTTATAAGTTCAAAATATGGATGTTTAAATAGTTAGTCCACGTTATAAACACATCAAGTCAATCATTATTTTTAGCATTATTCTATTTTTACAAACACTATTTTTATCATTTTTACAATAACAATAATAATATAATAATATTAATAATATAATAATAATAAAATTATAATATTATTATTTTCTATAATTAGCTTATTTTATTTTTAGTATTTTTTTTTAAAATAACAAAAAAAATTGAAAAGAAGAAGATTCAATTTTGTTTTATTTTTATTATTTCATAGTTTGTGATTTGAATTTTCATGTTTTATCAAACTTAATTCTAACAATTAAATTAATAAAGATAATAAATAATAAATAAAAATAAGATAATAAAATAAGAATAAGAAATAAAAGAGAAAAGAAAAGAAATAATTATTATAAATACACATGGAATAAAAGAAATAAATGAAAAAAGAAATAAAATAAAAAATAGAATTACATTAAATAACATACTAGAAGAAATAATCATTATTTAAATGGGGAAATACTTGATATGATAAAATATCAATATTTTAAATATTTATTTTTATTTAATGAAGATGAAATAATAAATAATTTAATCATATTTCATCTTTTATTTTGATTATTTAACAACATTATCATCATTCATTCTAATTGATAATTTATGAATAAAAATATAATCATTGTGACTAAATAAAAAAATAAATAATTGTTGAATGGAAATTAAAAATTGTAATAATAAATATATTTTAAAAATATGTAAAATTATTTATTCATTTTTTTATTCAATCATAACATTACAAAATTTATTTTTAATGATGTTTGAATTTCAAACCATTAATAAAAAACAAACTGTTATGTTAAATTGTCGATAAATTTATTCATTTATTTTTAAATATTTTCTATTTCCTTTAATTTAAAAATACATTTTTATGTAAAATTAAATAAAAACAATATTAATAGAAAATTATCTTAAAATAAAATAATTAAAATAATGTTTATTTAAAATTCGATAAAATATTTTGTTATTTTTCATTTAAATAAAATATATT
>NW_001915726.1:0-2242 GCF_000208925.1 Entamoeba histolytica HM-1:IMSS
TTATTGATAAAATTAGTCGTAAATTTTGTATGTATTGAATAAATTAATGGCAACAATTTCATTATTATTTCACACATTCATTTGTAACTTCATATTCTACATGAGTATTATTTATTTCTTCATTATTATTTTATTAATTTTCTTTATTTTCATTTGATTATTAGTTTCAATTTATCAATGTCTCATTGAATATTGTTCTTGATTTTATCATTGAATAACTTATTTTTATGATTCATAATATTCAAACATGTGACTATTTTCCTTTTTATTTGTATTAATTTATCATTTTTCAACTCATTTTGACTATTCACTTCTATTTCTTATTATTCAAAGAATATTATAACATTATATTGAAATAAATATACAGAAATGAGAGATTGAACGAAGTTATAATAAATAATCTTAATTTGTTGTTTCATCATTAAATATTGAATGCTAATATCTTTAACAACAATAATTCATTTTTTAATTCAATTAATTTATTACATTTCACAATTATATTTGTAAAATTAGTATTATTGTTAAATCACATATTTTATATTTCTTCTATAAATAAAATATTATAACAAACATTTTACTTGATTTTATATCTGAATTGTTTATTTTTGATGAATATTTTATACAAAAATATTCAAATTAAATATAAATAAATGTTTATCTATCATTACAAATGATTATTGAACATATAATTTCAATTGACAATATTGTAAGTAATTTATCAAATATTGTTTTATTTTGAAGTATTTTATTTCAGAAGAATGAGAATGAAATATTATTATATTATCACAATGAATATTATATACTTATTGAGTCTGATTGATTTAGAGATTTTTTTGAGAAATGGATTCGTTAAATCAATACTAATGAAGTACAATATGTCTTTTTTCAATTTCTTTCTTCATTCATTTCATTTCTCTTTTCATCAACTCCTTCTTTTTAAAATTATCATTCAACATACTTGATATCATATACTTCATGTTATAAACATATTATTTCAAATCATGTTGTGGACATATTATTTTTATATTTCTTTTCTACCATGTTTACTCAAATGTATATTGAGTAATTCGTTAAATATGTATTTCAACATACAATAAAACACAAAGAAATGAAATATCTCATCTTTTGATGAATGATTCAGATGATATTCTTTTTTATGAAATATTTTATTTTTGAAACAAACAACATAATAAATTATCAACAAAATAATAAGAGAGTAATTTGAATTGTGGGTTTGTCTCAAACATTCATTGAATATCAATTTCATTGTTGATTCATCAAATTAAAAGACAATTTCAATTTCAAATTATTATTTTTAATATGTTTCATTTCAATCCATGTGTTTTTGTTGATGAATGAAATAAATACAAAAGAGTTTCAAACGTTGAAAAGAATAAAATAAAAAATACTAAAAATAATGAGAAAGAAGAGGTCGAAATAAATAATAAAACAATATTTACAAAACAAATATAATGAAAAATATGTCATTCAAGAGTGAAGTTAATTCAATAGTGTAAATATTAAAAATGAAATTATTAATGATGTTAAAACAATATATTTACCAACAGTTTGTTTGATTAATTCTATTATTTAAAATAGATTGAGTGAAGTCAATTGACAATAATAATCAATATTATTTATCTTTTTTATTACCTATTTAAACAAATATTTTTAAAACCATTTAATTAAAGCTTTCATTTGGTTATTCGGTTTTAGCAAATAACACAACCTTCACAATTTTTATCTAATGTTATTTTTTGTCCATTAACTAAATCTGTCTTTCTTCTTTTAAGCTCAGCCTTAATCTCATCCTTACTCTTTTTTGTTGTTGATTTTTTCATAATACCTTCTATTATATCATTTGCTTGTTTAAGTTGTTTATATCCTTCAATTCGTACTTTATACCCCGTTTTCTTTTCATCATTTTCTGATTGAATCATTATGTCTAAATATTCATTTGACCCTGTAATTTTATCATTTAATGCTATTGCAGATAATGTGTTAATACATTCTACAATTTCTACTTCTTTATCATAACATTCCATCTGAATTTTGTAATAATCTTCTTCTAACTTTTTTAACATACTTTCTGCACTAGCCATTCCTTTTTTACCTTCATTATATCTCTCAAGTACTTCTTGTGCTGTTTGTTGTTCTTTCTCAATTACATAATCAAATCTATATTTCGAGTTTGCATGTCGTGTATAATGACAACCACATACATTACAATAATCATTATCAA
>NW_001915725.1:0-2244 GCF_000208925.1 Entamoeba histolytica HM-1:IMSS
AAGAAAAATCAAACAATTAATAATAATAAGAAGTAAAAGAGATAGAAGAAGAGACAAAATAAGAAAAGAAATAATAAAAAATCAAGGATAAAAAGAAAAAAGAAAAAAAAAAAAAAAAAAAAAAAAGTCAATTATTAGATATATCCATTATTGGATTTTCTTCATACTGAGAAGTGATTATTTCAGTTTCTTCAATATGCTCTATTGGTGTAATAGAGTTCATTTCTAGCATGCTCGCATTAGATTGTTCTTCTTCTAATGTGCTGTCAGAATTTCCTGTATAAAACATTAAGTCTTTCATATTTTTTATTATTATTGTTTGTAGGATTTTGGCAAAGTCTAATTTTAATTTCAGTGATTTTAATCTTCTTACTGATTCTTTGTGAATTAATCCATTTATAGATAATATTACAGGTATTATTTCTACATATATTAATTCTCTATTATTGCTTATTTTCTCTTGTAATTCTTTGTATTTATTTATTTTATGAATATAATTTAATTCTAAATTATTATCTTGACATATAACAACATCTATAATATATCATTTTCTTTTCTGTAATATTTTGATAATATATATCTTATCTTCTAGCATGGAATGAGTTGTCATTAACCAATAAATCTTTATTGTAAGTTATGACTATTTCATCATTATTAATACAATTTGGAGGATTATTAAAATCGATAGCATCAAATTCATTAAATTGTGTAATTAATAAGTGTTTATATATTTGCTTACAAACATAATCATGTTTTGATATTTGATTCTTTTTCATTACAGGACATCCTGACAATATATGAATAATAGATGTAATAGTGTTATGACAATGTTTACAATATTTTAAAGCATCATTTTGTAGTATTTTAGATTTAATACTTCCTGTCATAGTTACTCCTTCTTGCATCTTTACTATTTGGAGGAATTCATTTCTTTTTATATTTAATGACCTCCATGTGGGCTACTGTTAATTTCTTATCATTAAAAGTGCCCATTTGCACATCTTATATATTCACCACATTTCTTTTCTCTCCATTCACTTAAATATCTTTCATTTAATTCATTAGTTACCCATTCAAATACTTTCTTTACATTGTGTTTTCTTTCATTTATTTCTATTATGCTATTGATTTATTAAAATTAATCTTCTTACCAAATGCTTTCTTCATTCTTTTAATTATTCCATTTGGATTTTCTTTTATTGCTTCTATCATTTCTCATATTCATATGTTTGATATTTGTATTTTAAATATATTCTTATTAATTCTTTACCACATTCATCTCTTGCTGACATTAGTCCTAATCCCATTTATTTTAACATATAATCTACTTTTGGGAATATTTCTACTGTATAATTGGAGGTGAATTAATGCTTTTCTTATTTGTTTATCTATCTTCTCCAATTCTCCTAGTTTCCATGTGACAATACAAAATCCATATCTTAATTTAGAGATTATATCACTATTAATCTTTCTTATTGTATTGAGGCTGCTGTATTTCATAGTATTTAATGATGATAGAATAGAAGATACATCATTTAATATTCTTGTACAATATTTATTATTATTTATTTTATCTCATATTTCAATATCAAGATATTTATAAGGGTTATCATTAGTTACTCTTGGTAGTTCAGCTAATTCTCCATTTATTTGACTATTAATATTATTCATTATCACACTCTTTTCTACATTAATTTTTAATCCTATTGCATTAAATATTTCTTTAGTTAATTTGTGGGCTTTTTCCATTTCATCGAGACTATTAGTCATTATCTTTAAATCATTCATATATAATATGTGGTTTAACTTGACTTGTTTTTCTTCTCCATTCATTTTAATATTTAATTTGTTTATTTGTTTATCTAATTGTTTAGATAGTACATCAATAGATAATACAAATAAAAGTGGAGATAGGCTATCACCTTGTATTATTCATCTTTCTACATTAACTATACTATCACTTTCTTGATTGTAATACAAATTAAGATGTGTATTATTTAATATATAATATACTATTAATTACTACTAGTGGGATATTAAAATATATTAAACATTGTTTAATCCATTGGTGGTTAATACTATCATATGCTTTGGATATGTCATAATATGTTTCTACCCACTTCCATTTATTCTTTATTAATAATTGTTAGATTATAGTGTTGTATAATAATCCTTCTTTTGATGCATATGTGTATTTCTTACATGAAATTTGATTTAATGATAATTGTTTTTCAATTGGATTTG
>NW_001915724.1:0-2245 GCF_000208925.1 Entamoeba histolytica HM-1:IMSS
TGACATTTATAACTAAACAGAGTAAATTAAATTCTGGAAATAAAGTAAGTCAGAAGTTTATATTCTTAGAAGAAATACAAGCATTATAACTTTGATTTATTTTGTAATGTATTTTAAGGTTTTGTATCACTTTAAACGATGATTTAATAGAATGAAATAATACATTCAATTAAATCAAAATACAATGAAAAGAGTATTTAGATGTGTAAAATATGAAATAAATATCAATATTGTATGAATAAAATGATAATTAAATAAAAGAGATTTATTAATTACAGTATTTTAATACATTAATTAATTGAAATGAAACTAAAAGAAAATAATATAAGAAAGAAGTGTAATAAAAGAATGTAATGAATAAATTAGTTATAATACAATAGTAAATTAAATAATATTAATTGAAAGATTATAACAGTTAATTTAAAATAATTAGAATATACAATGTGTTTATTTTTACATAATTTATAACGATTATATTATTATTCATTTATCATATTCAAAAAAACTTAATAAAAACATCTCATTCTTTATAAATTTTTATTAATTAATATTGAAATATTTGATTCAATAATTTATAATGAATATTTCATAATTTTGCTTCTCTTGTGTGTATTTAAATATAAATGTGGTTGATTTTATAATTTACTAAACATAATTCTAAATATTCATTATATCTTTCTTATCCATAATTATATATGTTTTTGTATTATTCATATTCTATATTTTTAATAATAATGATATTACTTAAATATATGAACAAAAAAAGCAATGAAATAATGAGTCTGAATAATTTACAAAAGAGAAAAAAAGATGCAAAATAATTTGCATCCATAGAATATTTCACTTATTATATTTTACTCATAAAATAAATAAAAAGTATGATAAATACACAATGTGTTACTACTTATAGTTCTCTTTTAAAATCATTTGTATTCAATTTGTAAGAAATAATAATGAAATAGATGATTTGATGAATCGAAATTATTTATACTATTTTTATTCTTTTATTATTATGTTATTTACGTACAATATTTGTATATATTCATTTTTATATTTATTACTCCGTTTATAATAATTATATCATCGGATTAACTCCAGAAATATTATATTCTTTTTATTTTATGTTTTTTTTTTCAATTATATTATTTAGAATTTCTTCTTGTTATTCTATTCGATTCATAAGTATCCGAGTATTTATTTATTCGTCTATATAATGGTTTATATTTCAATTTCTTCTACTTCTTCATAGAACTATTCTGGATTTATTTCACTTTTGGTTGATTTTATTCCTTCTTTTATTTTTTATTCTTTCGTATCTATATATTTTTCACTTTTGTATCTTTTAATTTCTCATTCATCTTCTATTTTATTGATTTATTCTCTTTTTATTTGTTTATTAATTATCAACAAAAGAACATGAATATTAATAAAAGTGACTGAAATATGAATGAAATAAATTGATACAATCTTGTTGAAGAAATGAACTAGAAAATGAAATAATGAAGAGTGAATTATTTCAATGATAAATTAACAAATTAAATCTAAATAATATTATCCCATTAAATGAAGATTTTTGTAAACTATTCATTCAAATTAGTTATTTCTTCTGTTTCTTCTCATTTGTTGTATTCTCAAGAACAATCAATAATGTTAATGCCTTTCAAAACCAGGATTATTTAATTAAAGAGAAATTCATAATTTTATTAAACACAGTTTTAATAATACTGTCAATGAGATATAAAAGAAAAGAATAAAGAAATAAGATATAAAGAAATAATGAAGACATCAATATATGTTAATGATATAAATGATAGTATTAAAATAGAAATATGAAATAGAAGAATTAATAGAAATGATGAAAGATTTCATTTTAATCCAAAACATTTAAATGAATATTCAAGATAATTAAAAGAACAATGAAAGAGAATTAAAATAAGATAGAGAAATAAATAGAAATATAAAGAAATAGAATAGAAATAAAAAAGAATTGGATTAAAATTCAAGAAAGAAAAGAATTAATGTAATGATAAATAATGAAATAGGAATTACATAATTTTATAAGAAGATATAATGATGAAATAAATAAGAAATAGAAGAATAAAATGAAATATAAAATATAACAACCAACAACCAACAAGAACCAACAATTTAATAAATAATGAGTTAAAATGTAGAAATTATGAAGATAAACCTATTAACATTTGATTTAATTAATCTAATATTTAGAAGTTAGTTCTATCATTAA
>NW_001915723.1:0-2246 GCF_000208925.1 Entamoeba histolytica HM-1:IMSS
AATTCCAAAGAATTCAAATAGAAAATAAGAAATAATAGAGAATTAATATATGGAGAAATAATACCTGGAATATTATCAATAAATTGATTAATACATAAAGAATCAGTAAGAAGAGTAAAAACACTAAAACTACAATTAGACTTTTCCAAAATCCTACGAACAAGTATTATTCAAAAATATGAAAGACTTAATGTTTTATACAGGAAATTCTGGCAACACAATAGAAGAAGAAGAATCTAATGTGAGCATGTTAGAAATGAACTCTATAACACTATTAGAGCATAATGAAGAAAGTGAAATAATCATTTCTCAGTATGAAGAAAATCCAATTGAGGATAAATCTATTAATTGACCTTTTTTTTATCTTTTTATTCTTATCTATGTTGTCTTTGTATTATGTATTATTTTCTTCTCTTTTCTCTCATTTTTCTTTATCATTTATTATGTATTTGTATTATTCTTTTATCAACTATACTCTTATCTTGACCTCTTTTCTTATCTATTTTATAACAAAAAAATAAAAATAAAAATTATATTTTAATTCCCTTCAATTAAAAGAAGAAAAGTGCAATAACTGATAAAATACCAATCATCATACTTGATGCTGAATCATCATTATTATCACTTGTATCTCCTGATGGTGTGTTTCCTGGACAAATAGTCTTCACTTTATCTTCACATTTTCCACATCCATATTTCTTCTCATTAGCTTCTCCTTCTCCATTGTTACTACATTCTTCTCCACTACTATATTCGTATTTTATAACGGTATTATTTAAAATAACATATTTCATTTTATCATCACAACTATCTACTTTAATATATGTTCCAAAAACTGCTTCTTCTTTCTTACTAACTGAACATTCAACATCGGACTCGATACGAATTACTGTAGCTCCTGAAACTGGTACTTCCGTTGAAATGTCTCCAATATTCTCTACACTGGTTGGTTCTTCACATTCTTTATCTGAAAACTCTTCAATTATATATGTATTATCTCTTGTCTTAACTACTTTCTTACTACTTGTTTCACTTCCCTTATTACATTTATTAACTTTATAACTCTTATATTCAATATTACTTGTCTTACTATAAATTATACCTTCTTCTTCTTGTTTTTCATATGTGACTGCATACGTTGTATCACCACATTTAATTCGATTAGAATTATTACTACTTGTAGCTTCTATACTTTCAACTGTCTTACATTCTTCATCACTATATTTAAGTTCTTGGAAGTAACTTCCTGCAATCGTAAACTTCTTCTTCTCTTGACATTTAGAGAAGAAATATACCTTAACATTACTATCTTGACATTCTACTTCTCCATTCTTATCATTACATTTAACACCTTCAGCAATTGCTTCTCCTTCTTTAATTCTTACTACTTCATCTCCTTTCTTACATATAACACTTTGTTCTACAGTTTCACATGTATATATGTACCCTCCTTCTTCACTTGTAATCTCTACAATTTTTGCTTTAGCTTCAATACTATATTCTGTCTTAACTTCTTGGACTTCTTGAATGTCTTTATCCTTATCTGTTGTATATTTGTTATTTCCAACATTAATCTTTTCTGTTCTACATTCTTGTCCATTATATTTATCAGTAATAATATTTGCAAGATTTCCTATTTCTCCATTATCGTCACATTGATGCTCTCCAACTCCAAATTGTGTTTGAACATATATCTTCTTATTAATACAAACTCCTCCTACAATATATTCTACATATGTATTCTCACTTCCTTCTTTAGCTGTTTCACTTGGTGTTTCTTTAAGTGTTACAGTAATAACAATATTTTCTGGTTTATTCTCTAATTTTTTTACTGTCTCATCTTTTTCTTTAGTTCCACATGTTTTATCTGTAAAGTATTCAATATGATATTCAATAGTTGTGTCTTTTTTAACTCCTTCTTTCTTATTGTCGTCTGCATCTCCATCTGTATTTGCATCTGGTGTTTCTGATGTACTACTTGAATAGACTTTAATTGTTTTTCCATCTCCATATAATACACATTTAGCATTATCCTTTCCACTTGCTAAATTAGAGACTTCTATAGCATGTTGGCATTTATCACTTGTTTCATCCATACAAAGAATTACATTATCAGCAAATGCAATTCCAATGAATAATAGTATTGCAATCATTGAATGCTTTTTTCTTGTTGTTGTCTCTTTAAATATCTATGCCACTTGTCACTCTATTTTTTTCTCCTTATTACTTCATATTTTTGTTTGATT
>NW_001915722.1:0-2259 GCF_000208925.1 Entamoeba histolytica HM-1:IMSS
AACTTCTTTCATCATTGTTACTTTCTTGTTTTTTTTTCTGAAAACTCTCTATTATTAATTACACTTTTCCATCATCAAAAACATAAACAAACTCTACTTGTTTGAAAAGTATAACCAAATTCATTTCTTCATTTTATAATCATACTCAATCCATACTTTTCTATGTCATATCATATTGTTTAAATTCTCTGAATTATTCAATTAATCATTATTATTTATTTCTACTCCCATTTAACAAATTAAATAATGAATGATATTCCAACAAGATTATTCTTGATTAATATTACCATTAATTATCATTAACATTTGCATGATATCATGTAACTACTTCATTAATCATACATAATTCATCACTTTTCATACATGCATAATTTCTTTGAAATGTTTCGTTAAAATTGTATGATGTGTTTGTTCTTCATCTTCTTGATTATTTCTAATTGAGTTTGTTTGTAATATATCGAATATAATTAATTAATCATTGTTGTTGCCTGTTATTTTTTCAAATTACTTCTTCTAAAATAATATTTTTCATAAATCATATCAATATTTCAATCTATAATTCTTGTTTGTATTGATACATTTCTATTATTAATCTCATAATGGTAACGAAAATAAGCAAAGAAATAATGAATCTAAATAATTTACAAAAAAAGAAAAAAGAAGCAAAATAACTTGCATCCATAGAATATTCCATTTATTATATTTTGCTCCTAAAAAAATAAAAAATAAAAAAATATGATAAATATAAAATCTGTATATATTTATGTTTATATTTTATAATCATTTATATTTTGTATGAAATATTAATGAAATAAATGATTTGATTATTCATATTTATTTTTATTATTCATATTCTTTTATTTATATGTTATTTATCTATCGTATTTTTATATTTATTTCTCTGTTTATATTATTTATATCATTGTGTTATTCTTATTATATATATATTATTATATTATTCTTATTTTATTATTTTCTTATTTTTCTATTTATATTATTTAGATTTTCTTATTGTTATTCTTTTCTATTAAGATGTATATGTTTATTCATCCTTATCATTTTTATATTATTATCATTTATATCTATTTTCATTTTATATTTATTCTCTTTTGATTTATATTAATATTAATTTTATCTTTTATACTTTTCTCTATTATTATATCATTGATTATCATTTCTCGTTTTATTTATCATTTATTCTTATTATTCTTTTGTTTTATATTCTATCTATGTTATATATTCATATCATTTTCATTTATATTTTATCACTTATTATATGTTATAATAACATAACACATATAATTGAATATATAATAAACATCATGATGAAATTATACATATAAATAATAAACATAAAAATAGTAAAATATTTTTCAATAATAAAACAATATTAATTATTTTACATCATTAAATTAGACACTTTTATTGAATATTTCTAATTTTTACATTAAAAATACACTTTTTATTTCTTCTTTTCTTCTTTTAATATCTCTTTGTGATTTATTATTTTTATATTCTTCTTCTACTTTTTATTCTTTTATATATTTTTATTCTTTTTATATTATTTGTTTTTCGTTGTTTTTCTATTTCTTTCTTCTATTATTTATCAATTTTATATTCATTTATTCTTTTTATTTCTTTTTTATTAATTCTTGAGTATTGTATATTTCTTTATTATTTCATTTGTGTATTATCAAAATATATGTTTTATTGAATTTGTGTTGAACAAAATATAGAATATAATCAATATTTCCATTCTTAATTATTCATTATTTATTGTGAAATGTTGTGTATATTTATTATATTAAATGAATATGTTGAATGAATATCAATATTATTGTTTATTTGATTTTAAAAAATAATAAATGAATATGAAATAACAAATGAAATAATGAAATAAAATAATGAAGACAATGAAATGATAATGAAATAGAATAATCTAATATTGAACAAATCAAATAAAGAATATATTGAATATATCATTATTGTTACTTTATTATTTGTTATTTCAATTATTAAATATTAATAAATTATTATTCATGAATATTTAATTGATTGATATTTTACAATTTCATTTTCATTTTATTTAATAAATGAAATATAAATAATAAATGAATGAATAATAATGTAATATATGAAATAATAAAAAGAAAAGAAAGATAAATAATAAAGAAATATGATGTATTTAATATATAATATAATTTATTATCAAATATAATAATATCAAATAATGAATTATTTTTATTTCAAAATATTTGC
>NW_001915721.1:0-2259 GCF_000208925.1 Entamoeba histolytica HM-1:IMSS
TGAAGAAATGGTAATGAAAAACAAACTATTCAGAAAACCAAAAGAAACAGATACAATCACATCAGAATTTAATAAGAAGAAAGAAGAATGGGAAACATATTACAGTGATTATTTAGAAAGAAAGAGAAAAGAAGAAGAGAGAAGACAACAAGAAGAAAGGAAGAAACAAGAAGAGAGATTGAGAATAATGAAAGGAATGAACACAATTGAAGAAATAATCAAACAAATAGAAGAATTGACAGAAAAAAGAATAAATAATATACTATTTGATTCAGATAAAGATAATTGGAATAAAAATAAATCAGTATTTGATCAAAGAATAATGTATAAAGAACATATAATAATTATTATTGAAGATGAATATGGAAATAAATTTGGAGGATATGTTAATTCTAAAATAGATAAAGTTGATGGTTATATAAATGATTCAAAATCATTTGTATTTTCTTTAGAATCAAATGGAAGAATTGATGGAATGAAGAAATTTGATATTAAACAACCACAATATGCATTTTGTTTAGGGTACGAAAATTAGCAAAGAAAAAATGCATCTAAATAATTTACAAAAAAGAAAAAAGATGCAAAATAATTTGCATCCATAGAATTTTCCATTTATTATATTTTGCTCCTAAAATAAAAATAAATAAAAAATATGATAAATACAGAATATATAAATATTTATGTTTATATTTTATTATCATTTGTATTCATTTTGTATGAAATATTAATGAAATAGATGATTTGATGAATCATATTTAATTATTTTTATTCTTTTTATTATTTTATTTATATGTTATTTATCTATCGTATTTTTATATTTATTTCTCTGTTTATATTATTTATCTATCATCTTCTTATTATCTATATATTATTATATTATTATATTATTCTTATTTTATTATTTTTATGTTTATATTATTTAGATTTTCTTATTGTTATTCTTTTATATTTAAATGTATTTTATTATTTGTTTATTCATCTTTATCATTTTTATATTCTTATCATTTTTATATTATTATCATTTATTCTCTTTTGTTTTATATTAATATTAAATTTATCTTTTATATTTTGATTTTATTATTATATCATTGATTATCATTTCTCGTTTTATTTATCATTTATTCTTATTATTCTTTTGTTTCTTTATTCTATATCATATATTCATATCATTTTCATTTATATTTTATCACTTATTATATGTTATAATAACATAACACATATGATTGAATATATAATAAACATCATGATGAAGTTATACATATAAATAATAACATAAAAAAGAGTAAAATATTTTTCATTAATAAAATATTGTTAATCATTTTACACAATTAAATTAGACACTTATTATTTCATATTTCTAATTTTTACATTAAAAATACACCATTTTCATTCTTTTCTTCTTTTATCATCTCTTTGTGATTTGTTATTTTTATATTCTTCTTCTACTTTATTTTTATTCTTTTATATATTTATATTCTTTTTATATTATTTGTTTTTCGTTGTTGTTTCTATTTCTTTCTTCTATTATTTATCAATTTTATATTCATTTATTCTTTTTATTTCTTTTTTATTAATTCTTGAGTATTGTATATTTCTTTATTATTTCATTTGTGTATTATCAAAATATATGTTTTATTGATTTTATGTTGAACAAAATATTGAATAAATCAATATTTTCATTCTTAATTATTCATTATTTATTCTGAAATGTTGTGTATATTTATTATATTAAATGAATATGATGAATGAATATCAATATTATTGTTTATTTGATTTTTAAAAAAATAATAAATGAATATGAAATAATGAAATAAAATAATGAAGACAATGAAATGATAATGAAATAGAATAATCTAATATTGAACAAATCAAATAAAGAATATATTGAATATATCATTATTGTTACTTTATTATTTGTTATTTCAATTATTAAATATTAATAAATTATTATTCATGAATATTTAATTGATTGATATTTTACATTTTCATTTTATTTAATTTAATAAATGAAATATAAATAATAAATGAATGAATAATAATTTAATATATGAAATAATAAAAAGAAAGATAAATAATAAAGAAATATGATGTATTTAATATATAATATAATTTATTATCAAATATAATAATATCAAATGATGATTTATTTTTATTTCAAAATATTTTGCATCAATAAAATATGTTGCTAAATATTTTGCATCATTACATTTTGCATCATTAAATTTTGCACTTTTTTTATTTGTTTCAATAAAATTTGCA
>NW_001915720.1:0-2262 GCF_000208925.1 Entamoeba histolytica HM-1:IMSS
TAAGAAAATAAGAAAAATTAAAATAATAAATAATGAAGAAATGAATAAAAATAAAGAAAATATTAATATATTAAATTTATTTCATTATTTATTATTTTGATAAAATGATATTTCATATTTATCTTCAACATATTGAATAAAACAATACTTTTTGATATTGTTGTTCTTTTCTTTTTATTTATTCTTTTATTTTATTTATTCTTCTTTTCAATTGTATTAAAACTCATAAATATTATGTCAGAAATATCACAAACATTAAATAAATGAATATTTTAAACCACAAATTCTCTTCTAATATAGATATTATCTTTATTAAGATAATTCAAATTTATTATCACATGATAAAGAAAATATATTCAATCAAACTCAATCGTTTTAATTAATATAAATCTCTCTATATTTTTCTACTTCTTCAATCCTCTTTATCATTTCTTCATTTTTTCTCTTTATCTTCTTCTCTTCTTTCTTTTGTTTTTTCTTATTTTATCTTTTATTCTTCATTCTTTTTCAATTCTTTTGTTTATTCTCATATTATTATTGATTAAACATTCTTCATTCAGTAGTGTAGTTATGATTATACTAATTACTTTTATATTTATTATAAGTGTGTTTTAAATGAGAATTGATTATCATGTTTATACTTAAAATAATTATTATAACATAATTATTGAATATTATTTGTTTGATAATGACTAATTATATCTATAATACTGTCAAATAAATCTATTAGTTTGTGTAAATTATTTCTAAGTGATTTTCGTTGTGTGTTGTCTTGTAGAAATAGATTTTAAATAAACAAATGAATTAACTCAATGAAATAATACAAATAAAATGTTTATTCATTTTATTCTTATTTACTTTATTATTTATTTTATTATTTATTAAAAGCACCCTCATTAGATGTGAATATTTCAAATGAAATAAATCAACATTAAATTATATCAATTTTTAATTTACCATTTCATTCATTGGCAGATGAATGAAATATTCATATTCTTCATTGTTTTGTTTTTATTCTTTTTTAGTTCATTTTCAATTAATTCCAGATTGAATCATTTCATTTCAATTACTAGGATTCGTTTTGGTGTGAAATAATATTTTCCACAAAGTGCATTTGATATTCCTTTATATTCAAATGAATGTTGTTTACACCATGATATTGTTTTATAATTTTCTTTATAAACTTGAATATCACAAAAATATCCAAATGAAAACAAATAATTATTTGATTGATTATATAATTTAAATGCATATCGTTTATCTTCAATATCAAATTTCTTCATTTCATATATTTTTCCTTTTGAATCTAATGAAAATACAAACGATTTTGAATCATATATCCTACTAACTTTATCAATTTTCTCACTAACATATCCTCCAAATTTATTTCCTTCTTCATCTTCAATAATAATTATTATATATTCTTTATTTATTATTCTTTCATCAAATATTGATGTTCCATAATTCCAATCATCTTTATCTGAATCAAATAGTATATTGTTTATTCTTTTTTCTGTCCATTCTTCTAGTTGTTTGATTATTTCTTTTGTTTTGTCATTTGATTTGTTATTTGATGTTGATTGTGTTATTCCCATTTTTGTTATTTTTAAGTTTTTCTTTTTATTATTTTGTTATTTTATTCCATCTCATATTTATTATTAAGTTCTTATTTTTCTTTTTAATTTATTCATTTCATTCTTTCTATCATCTATTCATTTTCATTCTATTCATTTATTTGTTATTTATTATTTCTTTATTTCTTAATGTTATATTCTTCTTTTTATTTCTTCGTTTATTTTCATATTCAATGATTAGATAAATGAATTAATTCATATTTGAAATGATACAAATGATTGAATATTGCAAAATAATAATTTATTCATAACTACACTTCATTCATTTAAACATATTAATTATTCATTGTAATGATTTGATTCATTATTATCAAAAATAAGATGAAAAACAAATCAAATTAAAATAAAGAATAAAGGAATGAAAATAATTAACATAAAATACAATGAAATTATATTAATTAATTCCATATTACTCATATATTTGTTTATTATTATTTCTCTTATTATTCTGTTGTTTTATCTTCTATTATTTATATTGTTTATTTTTCATGTTATTATTCATTTTATTTCATTATGTTGTTATTTTCTATCATAATACAGTTAATATGTTAAATAAATATGTTAAAATTGTTATTATAATGAAATAAAATAAAATAATAATACAATTAATAAGATGAATAAATAATAA
>NW_001915719.1:0-2263 GCF_000208925.1 Entamoeba histolytica HM-1:IMSS
TGAATAAGATGAATAAACAAATAATAAAATACATTTAAATATAAAAGAATAACAATAATAAAATCTAAAGAATATAAAAAGAAAAAACATAAAATAATAAGAATATAATAATATATAGATAATAAGAATAACACAATGATATAAATAATATAAACAGAGAAATAAATATAAAAATAAGATAGATAAATAACATATAAATAAAAGAATATAAATAATAAAAATAATTAAATATGAATAATCAAATAATCTATTTCATTAATATTTCATACAAAATGAATACAAATGATTATAAAATATAAACATAAATATTTACATATTCTGTATTTATCATACTTTTTATTTATTTTTATTTTAGGAGCAAAATATAATAAATGGAAAATTCTATGGATGCAAATTTTTTTGCATCTTTTTTCTTTTTTGCAAATTATTTAGATGCATTTTTCTTTGCTAATTCTCGTGCTCCATGACATTTAAACACATTACATAAAATGAGAGTTGAATATCAAATAAAGAATAAAACGAAGAAGTATATAAAATATATATAGAAATTAGAGAATGTGTAGGTAAAACAGAAAGTATAATAAAAGAAATAGAAGAATGTGATAAAAATCAAAATGAAAGATATAAAACAAAAACAAATGAAATGATCGATGAAATTAAGAAAAATAACAAAAAGAATAATAAAGATATTAATGAAGAAAATGAAAGAAGAAAGAATTAATAAATGAACAAAAATCAACAATAAATAAAATTGAATAACAAAATGAAATGAAAATTTTAATCAATTAATTATTTTAATTCAACAATAATAATTTATATAAATGAAATATATTTCATTTCTTATTTGTAATATTAACAATATAAATGTAGATGTAAATATTAATTTCATTTAAGTATTGAAGTGATAAATTATGAATAAATCAACAATAAATAACAATATTAATGATTTTATAAACCTATCATTTGAAAAATTTATGTAAAATAAAGATAATTAAAAATGTTTAATTATCAATGATTTTCAATATATTTGGAAATTTATTAATGTTATTTATTTATATTCAATTGAATTAAGTATTCTTATTTGTTTTTTTTATTAATTATGTTATTTTAAAATGATTTAATATCAATTATCATTTTTATTAATTTATTTAATTTGATATTATAATTATAGGATGATTATTTATCATTATTTTTATTTCATTTCTATTCATTTTATTTGTTATATTTAATACATTTATTATTTCATATATTTATTCTTCTTTCTATTTTATGATGAGTGTATATTAATTATTTATGAAATTCAATTTATAATAAATATTTTCATTCAATGTTATTTATTGATATTATTTTATCATTTTGAATTATCATATTTGAAAATAGTTTGTATTTATTTAATAAGAAGTGAATTCTTATTTGTATTTCTATATTTTATTTTTATTCTTGTTATTATGTTAATATTTTCTATTATTTGTAGAAGTTATCATTGTACATTTATTAAAATATGATTATTATATTATTTCTATTCATTTCTATATATTCAATTAAATAATACAAATAATAAATGAATAAGAATGATGAATCATTTCAATTCATTTATATGAATATTTCATTTATTTCCATTTTGATTTATTGTGTTGATTCAAATAATACAATACTTTATTCTTTATTAATTTACAAATTAAATTATTTTATTATTCATTTTTAATATTATAGTATTTCTCTTCTTATTGAAATATCATTCAATACTTTTTCATAAACAAAAATAAATATGAATGACAAATATTCATATGTCAATCAATTAAAATGAAATAAATAATCAACTCAATAATATTAATATTATAAAAGAAATAAATGAGCATTGAATTTAATGAATGATAATATATAATGATGTATTATTCTTCATTTCATTAATTAAATAAATTGATAAAATATCAAAATGAATAAAAATAATACAATAAAAACATGGAATGAATAACACTGATTGAGTATAAATAGATAATATCATTTATAAATATACACAATCTAACATCACTTTAATTATTTTAATTAATTAAATATTCATTTATTAATTTTTATTCATTTATATCTTCAATCAAGTCAATAGAAATATTAAAGATAATATTTTCAGTGAAGAATTACAAAATGAATATTTGTCTTCTTGTTATTATTTGTTCATTTCTTTATTAAAAATATATTTAACATTCTTCAGTATTTACATTAAAATATTATAGCAATTTTGTTATTTTATTTTGATAATGATTTG
>NW_001915718.1:0-2263 GCF_000208925.1 Entamoeba histolytica HM-1:IMSS
TATATGTTCTTTATTCATTACTCTTTCTCCAAATACTGATGTATTTCTATTCCAATCATCTTTATCTGAATCAAATAGTATATTATATATTCTTTTTTCTGTCCATTCTTCTATTTGTAGCATTTCTTCCATTGTGCTCATTCCTCTCATTCTTTGCAATCTCTCTTCTTCTTTTCTCTCTTCTTTTATTATTCTTAATTTCTCTAGTTGGTGTATCTTCCTTTCTTGCTCTTGTATCTTCTTCTCTTGCTCTTGTGTCTTATTCTCTAGTTGTTGTGTCTTTCTCTCCTGCTCTTGAATCTTCCTCTCGTGTTCTTGTATCTTTCTCTCTTGCTCTTGTTTCTTTCTTTCCTCTTCTTCTTCTTGTCTTTTTCTTTCCTGTTCTTCCTCTTCTTGTCTTCTCTCTTCTTCTTCTTGTCTTCTTCTCTCTTCTTGTTGTTGTTGTTGTCTTCTCTCTTCTTTTCTTCTTTCTTCTTCTTGTCTCCTCTTCCTTTCTAAATAATCACTGTATTGCTTTTCCCATTCTTCTTTCTTTTTATTAAATTCTGTGGTGATTGTATCTGTTTCTTCTGTTTCTCTGAATATTTTGTCTTTCATTATCATTTCTTCAATTGAAATGATTTTATCTATTAACTCATTCCGTGTTTTACTTAGTGTTTCTTCATCATGATTACATTCTTCTATGATTCTTGACATTTGTTTCTTCATTATTTCTATTTGGTTGATTGTTTCTTGACTTTTCTCTATCACTAATTTTCTTCTTCTTTCTGTTTCATCAATTCTATCAAATATTCCTTCTCCTCTTTTAATTGCTTCTGAATATATTTCATCTGGTTTTATTTTAAATACTTCATTTTTAATACTTCCTAAATAATATTGATAATTCTTATTAACATCATCAATTGATTGTTGAATGTTTGGAAGTGTTTCTATTACTTCTTTAATTATTTGGTTATTCTTGTTTATTAATTCTTCCATTTTAATTTAAATTGATGTTTATAAGTTCAAAATATGGATGTTTAAATAGTTAATACACGTTATTAACACATCAAGTCAAGTATTATTTTTATCATCATTCTATTTTAAACAAACATCATTCATTTTTATTTTTTTTACAATAACAATAAATATATAATATTAATAATATAATAATAATATAATTATAATATTATTATTTTCTATAATTAGTTTATTTTATTTTTAGTATTTTTTCATTTTTTTTTAATAAACAAAAAATATAGAAAAGAAGAAAATTCAATTTTGTTTTATTTTTATTATTTCATCGTTTGTGATTTGAATTTTCATGTTTTATCAACATTAATTCTAACAATTAATTTAATAAAGATAATAAATGATAAATAAAAATAAGATAATAAAATAAGAATAAGAAATAAAAGAGAAAAGAAATGATATAATTATTATAAATACACAATGAATAAAAGAAATTAAAATAAAAAGAAATGAAATGAAAATTAAATAAAATTACATTAAATAACATAATAAAAGAAATAATCAATGTTTTAATTATTAAAATATTTAATATGATAAAATATCAATGTTATTAATATTTCTTTTTATTTATTGAAGATGAAACAATAAGTATTTAATCATATTTCATTCTTTTATTTTGATTATTTACCAACATTATCTTCCTTCATTCAAATTAACAATCCATGAATAAAAATATAATCATTGTCACTAAATAAAATAAAAAATAATTGTTTAATGGAAATTAAAATTTATAATAATAAATATATTTTAAAAATTATGTAAAATTATTTAACCGTTTTTATTCAATCATAACATTACAAATTTATTTTTATTTAATGATGTTTGTATTTCAAACTAATAAACAAAAACAAATTGTCATGTTAAATTATCGATAAATTTATTCGTTTATTTTTAAATATTTTCTATTTCCTTTTATTTCAAAAATATATATTTTTATGTAAAAAATAAATAAAAACAACAATAATGTTTATGTAACATTCGATAAAATATTTTGTTGTTTTTCATTTAAATAAAATATAATGTGAGGAATATTTAAAAAATGTAGAATTGTAGTTATTTATTTCAAATGATTATGAAATGTTTTTTTAATAATAAATAACTTCAATTCTTCAAATTGATAAATAATTGACATGTTTAATTATTATTTAAAATGACTATCAACTAACAACAATCAATGAATATTAAATAAATTAAATTACTTATCCTTTGAAATATAAGTGGTTGAAAATTACATTTTGTAATTCAAAATGAA
>NW_001915717.1:0-2263 GCF_000208925.1 Entamoeba histolytica HM-1:IMSS
TATAATAAATATACACAACATTTCAGAATAAATAATGAATAATTAAGAATGAAAATATTGAATTATTTAATATTTTATTCAACATAAAATCAATAAAACATATATTTTGATAATATACAAATGAAATAATAAAGAAATATACAATACTCAAGAATTAATAAAAAGGAAATAAAAAGAATAAATGAATATAAAAGTGATAAATAATAGAAGAAAGAAATAGAAAAACAATGAAAAACAAATAATATAAAAAGAATATAAATATATAAAAGAATAAAAATAAAGTAGAAGAAGAATATAAAAATAATAAATCACAAAGAGATGATAAAAGAAGAAAAGAAGAAATAAAATGTGTATTTTTATTGTAAAAATAGAAATATGAAATAAAAGTGTCTAATTTAATGATTCAAAATAATTAATATTGTTTTATTGAAAAAAAATATTGTATTATTTTTTATGTTTATTATTTATATGTATAATTTAAACATGATGTTTATTATATATTCAATCATATGTGTTATGTTATTATAACATATAATAAGTGATAAAATATAAATGAAAATGATATGAATATATAACATAGATAGAATATAAAACAAAAGAATAATAAGAATAAATGATAAATAAAAGGAGAAATGATAATCAATGATATAATAATAAAATCAAAGTATAAAAGATAAATTTAATATTAATATAAATCAAAAGAGAATAAATATAAAATGAAAATAGATATAAATGATAAGAATATAAAAATGATAAAGATGAATAAACAAATAAATAAATACAACTAAATAGAAAAGAATAACAATAAGAAAATCTAAATAATATAAACATAAAAAACATAAAATAAGAAGAATATAATAATATAATAATATATAGATAATAAGAAGATGATAGATAAATAATATAAACAGAGAAATAAATATATAAAAATACGATAGATAAATAACATATAAATAAAAGAATAAAAAATACAAATAATTAAATATGAATAATCAAATCATTTATTTCATTAATATTTCATACAAAATGAATACAAATGATTATAAAATATAAACATGAATATTTAAAGATAGAGTGCTAATCATACCAGAAAAATATATATTTGAAGTAAAATATAATAAAATTTAAAAATAAAAAAAATTTATGATTAACCTTATCCTTAGGTTTTCATCACGTTGAGAAGTGAGCAAATCAGTTTCGTCAACATGCTTTATTTCTATTGAAATATTATTTTTCAAGCATTCTCGACTTAAATGGTTCATCATTTAAGTTGCTGCCTGACTTTTATTTTGATTATAATGAGTAATATAATATTTCTCATTCTTTGTATGGTTGTTTTAAGGAGAAGATATCCATAACACAATGATTATGACTCATCTCCTTTATCTTCCACACCCCTTAAAGAAACCCTATTCCTTGATAATATCCTTATGTTTAACTTTTGTGCAACAGTAATAATAATATATGCGTCATATTTAATAAATTATAATTCTTAATACAAAATACTCCATAAGTAAAAAATAATTTTTATAAATAATAATGAATAATAATTTTTAAAAGTAAATACCCAAAAAATTATTTGGATTATATATAAAAAATTGGTTCAACACACACAATCATACAAAAAAGAAGTCACTATTAGACAATTGGTAGAAAAGAAGAGTGGAAACGAACAATAACAAAATAAAAATAAAAAAGAAAATAGTAAAAAAATGTGAAGAAAACAATAAAAACAAAAAAAAAAATAAAGAAAAAAAAATTACAACACGAATTTTTGAAAAAAAAATTTTATGTATATATCACTTTATCACTATACTTATACTTATCTTTATTATTATTTCCTTTTACTATATCACTTTATTTTTATATCTATTTATATCTATGTCTTTTTATATCTTTTTATATCAGTCTTTTTATATCTTTTTATATCAGTCTTTTTATATCTTTTTATATCTTTTTATATCAGTCTTTTTATATCACTCGATATACACCTTTCTGCCTTTTTCCTGTTTATAAAGGTTTCATGGTGTAGTTGGTTATCACATCATCTTGACGTGGTGAGGGTCCCCGGATCGAACCCGGGTGAAACCATTTTATACTTATTATCTCTATACCTTTATACCTTTATATGTTTATCTCTTCATCTCTTTATACCTTTATATACTTCTATATATGTATATATATTTTATACCTTTATACCTTTATACCTTTATATGTTTATATGTTTATATGTTTATATGTTTATATGTTTATATGTTTATAT
>NW_001915716.1:0-2263 GCF_000208925.1 Entamoeba histolytica HM-1:IMSS
AAAGGGTACGAAAATTAGCAAAGAATATATGCATCTAAATATTTTACAAAAAAGAAAAAAGATGCAAAATAATTTGCATCATTAGATTTTTCCACTTATTATATTTTGCTCCTAACAAATAAAAATAAATAAAAAGTATGATAAATACAGAATAGTAAATATTTATGTTTATATTTTATGATCATTTATATTCATTTTGTATGAAATATTAATGAAATAGATGATTTGATGATTCATATTTATTTTTATTATTTATATTCTTTTTATATATTTGTATATATTTATTTTTATATTTATTTCTCTGTTTTTATTATTTATATCATTATATTCTTCTTATTATCTATATATTATTATTCTTCTTATTTTATGTTTTTTATATTTATATTATTTAGATTTTCTTATTGTTATTCTTTTCTATTTAGTTGTATTTGTTTATTTGAATATTCATCTTTATCATTTTTATATTCTTATATTTTATATTTACTTTCAATTTATATTTATTCTCTTTTGATTTATATTAATTTTATCTTTTATACTTTGATTTTATTATATCATTGATTATCATTTCTCCTTTTATTTATCATTTATTCTTATTATTCTTTTGTTTTATATTCTATATCATATATTAATATCATTTTCATTTATTTTTTATCATTATTATTATAATAACATAACACATATGATTGAATATATAATAAACATCGTGATGAAGTTATACATATAAATAATAAACATAAAAATAATAAAATATTTTTCAATAATAAAATAATATTAATCATTTTACATCATTAAATTAGACACTTTTTATTTCATATTTCTAATTTTTACAATAAAAAATACACATTTTATTTCACCATTCTTTTCTTCTTTTATCATCTCTTTTGTTTTATTACGCTTTATCTTCTTTTTTTATATTCTCTCCTTTCTACTTTTATTCTTTTATTTTCATCATCTTCATCTACTTTTTACTTTATTTTTATTCTTTTATATCATTCTTTCTCTTCTTTTTCAATTATTTGCTTTTTTTCGTTGCCAAACTTCATCATTCCATTTTATGTTAGTTGTAATTTGTTCTTTTGTTCTTCATTTTAGTTAATTTGTTTTTCATCTTATTTTTGATAATAATGAATCAAATCATTACAATGAATAATTAATATGATTAAATGAATGAAATGTAGTTATGAATAAATTAATATTTTACAATATTCAATCATTTGAATCATTTCAAACATGAATTAATTCATTTATCTAATCATTGAATATGAAAAGAAGCAAATGAATAAAAAGATAGAAGTGACATTAAGAAATAAAAAGAAATGATAAATGAATATAAATAAATGATATAAATGAATGAATAAAATGAAAATGAGAAGATGATAGAAGGAATGAAATGAATAAAATAAAAAGAAAAATAAGAACTTAATAATAAATATGAGATGGAATAAAATAACAAAATAATAAAAAGAAAAACTAAAAAATAACAAAAATGGGAATAACACAATCAACATCAAATAACAAATCGAATGACAAAACAAAAGAAATAATCAAACAAATAGAAGAATTGACAGAAAAAAGAATAAACAATATACTATTTGATTCAAATAAAGATAATTGGAATAAAAATACATCAGTATTTGATAAAAGAATAATGAATAAAGAACATATAATAATTATTATTGAAGATGAAGAAGGAAATAAATTTGGAGGATATGTTAATTCTAAAATTGATGAAGTTGAAAGTTATATCAAATGATTCAAAAACCATTTGAATTTCAATAAACAAGAAGAGAAACAAACGAATGAAGAAATTAATATTTATCCACATTCTTATTCAATTTGTACAAACAAATCACAATGGATGTGTTTTGAAGAAACAATGTGATAATGTTGATTATAAAGAAAATACAATAAAACAAAATCAACTATTAACAACATTCATTTGAATATGAAAGAATATCAAAATCACATTGTGGGAATGAATATCCAAATCGTTTCACACCAAAACGAATCATAGTAATTGAAATGATTCAATCTTGAATGAATGAAATAAAAACAATACAAAACATAAAGACATTTTAATTAACTCTCAAATAATATGTTGAATAATATAAATTGACTTATTTCTTCATTTGAAAGAATGTTGTTTAATGAAATGAACATTCATGATTTATTATTACAATTTATTATGATTTATTTCTTATTGTTATTCTTATTATGTATTCTTATTTTCTATCTTGTTTCTTTATTATGCCATTATCATTCT
>NW_001915715.1:0-2266 GCF_000208925.1 Entamoeba histolytica HM-1:IMSS
GTGATTTAGTATTGCAATACTCCTATCATTATGAAATTAACGATCAAATGAAAAACACTATCATTAACAATCTCAATCAAAAACCATATTTTATTTTCCAATGCATTTCTCCTACTAAACACTATGATGATCCATTTGTAATGCTAAATTATAATGATTTAGCAATACTTCAAAATGGACTAATTCCCTCATCATACACACTAGGAAATTATATGGAGGAAGTTACAAACCTCGAAGGAGTTCTTATCACTCCAATATTTGAGGAATATGAGAAGATGAGAATATTTGCAAGTAGAACAAAACAATACAAAGTTACACCATGTCAAGTTACAATGAAGAACATTATCAGTGATAAAGGAAAAAGAATTGCTATCAAAGGAAATCTGAAGGTTGATAACAATGACATTCCTATTATAATCAAACAATACAAAAAAAGTGAATATTTTTATAATGAAAGTTATTTGGATTATCTTGACTCCATTGGACTATTAGTCAAAGCATCAGAACAATACAATAAATATGTTGACATGTATAATAATCAACTTAAAGACGAGAAGGTACATCGAATGAAACGAGTGAAGTGTGAAGGAAGTCAGATGTTTGTTGTAACAAATCAAATGATTCAAGGAGACATATTCCTACTTAAAGAAGTGAAGGCTTTCATTGATAAAAAAGAAAAAATGATAATTGAAATCTATCATGAAGAAGCAGAAACACAATTGATTCAAGCAATCAATGAGGAAGGAAGTGGAATTAGAGATACGTCAGGAATAAAAAATATGGATGTTTCTGGAGGTATTTTAAGTATAGAAGCATTCAACCATTTTCTGTGGTGTCAAACCACAGAAAGTATTAGTGATTTGATGATTATGAAAAATGTATTTGTTATACTAACAAATAATGAATATACGATAATTAAAGCAGAAGTTATTCATAGTAAACCAAGTAAATATTATTTCATTCAATATTCTGATGAGTTTGATACAGTAAAAAACATTTTTATTGCAAACCACAATTGTCAAACAATATGCACTATGTTTAAAAGGTGTGAAGATGAAAATAGAGATATTGACTACGAGACTAATGATAAGTACATTACTCAATTTATTCTTTGAGATAGTTTTAATGTTTTATCATTTGTCTTTTTAAAAGAACATCAGACGATGAACCAAATGATTAGCACTCCAAATAACATCAATTCTTCTTTATAATTAAAACAATAAACCAAATAAGAACCTCTTTTGTTTATGACCAATTTTATTATGTGAAAATGAATGAATCAGTATGAAATTATTCGTCTCTTATGAGTTAGTTTTAATGAATAATTATTATATACCTTCATCATTAAATAGGATAGTATCAAATTCATATCGAACTACTAACTCATTGTACATCTTCATTTAATCCTCATTCTTCAAAAGAAAAGTTATTCATTCATTCAATCAATTCTTTTTCCTTGTTTATTAACATAGCATCATTGATTGAATTATTTATTGAATTAGTTCCAACTCATTTTGTTAAATATTAAAATGATTATGATTTACAAATCCATATGTCTGGCATTAGACTATTTTAATAAGACTTATTGAAGCATAAAAGAACAGTAATTTAATAGTTAATGAATGGACAAAACAATGAATTATCTTTTTGTATTAAATAAATGAAAATAGTATTATAACAAAACAGATAGTAATTAACTACTATGATAAATATTTTCATTGTGTCTCATATAACTTATAATATTGTTTTTGGTTAAACTCGTGAAATGAGTTTAAAGTTTGTGTGTATCATCATTCAAATAATACTGAAGCAAGAAAAGAAACAATAAGTAATAAAATGTTGGAACTAATGAAAAGATGCAACACAAAAGTGAAATAAAGCAAATAACAATACTAGTCCAATGGAAAGAAAATAAAAATTGAACCATCCAGACCAGGTGGAATTAGGCAGCAACTCATTTTACGTTGTGTCAATGCATTAAAATTACCTAATGATCTTATTGGATTACCACCACCACATGAAATGATTAAACTAATTGATGAACTAATTAAAACAAAAGAAATAATGAATGAAATAACAAGTGAGTCATTCACTATTTCATTACCAAAACCAACTGTTGTTGGTGAAGAGTTAAGTAAACGATTTGTTGGAAATGAAAGTGTTGGAACACCCCATCTTATTAATTGTTGTGAATCTATTAATCAAATTAAAGGAATTGGATTAAATGAAGGTGAAGACGTAGATGAATATAAAAGTGTTATTGTTA
>NW_001915714.1:0-2269 GCF_000208925.1 Entamoeba histolytica HM-1:IMSS
TGTCTTATTCTATATTTAAATTGAATTATAATCAATATCATCAATAACACCACTCTTTTACTTTTTTATTCTGAAAATTCATTAATGAAAATAAATGGTTTTAAAAAATATCGAAATAATTCCATTGTAATTCAATTATTATATAATACTTCAATACTTCATTGAATGATTCTCTAATTCGATTTATTTTCTTCAGTCATTCATTTTCCTGAACTTCTACTTCTTTTTCACTTTTTTATTTGCATATTAATATCACATCATTTTAATGTATTAATATTAATAACAACTTCACTTTGAAACATTATTTCTTTAGTTTTATGTTAAAATATTCATTTCATTTGTTTCTTCTAAATTCCATAATCTACATTTCAATATTCAATTAATACATAATGTTAATTAACAATTTGGCTCTTTACTATCATTAATACATGAAATTATTATTCATAGTTCTAATGAAATACTACTTTGTTAATCAATATATTGAATTTACTTTAACTATTTAATATTATCATTATTATCTTATTATACCATTTCATTAATAATATCATAATTAATACCACTGTCATTTAATATTTATATATTAATAACAATTCGTTGTTTTGTAGAATCTCATTATTTCTAACATCTTTCATATTTCAATCTATACACACGTTTTGTCGTGTTTAATTTTCTTTTAAAACATATTCTTATTGATATTTGACATTCTTTAATACATCTAAATGATTAAGAAATTTTCTTTGTGTGTATCTTCAATATTAATATTCAATGTCATTGTTATGAAATACAATAAATAATAATTCTATCATTTTCTTGAAATTCAATCAAATGTGATTCAACTTTATAATCAAGAATTGATGTATCAGTAATGTCATTGGTAAATTCTTATTTCTTTCTGTTCCACAAATTTTATACTTCATTTATGTTTTCTATAAGTTCTAAATGAAAAACACTTTCACAATATGTAATAATCATAATTCAACAAAAACAATGTTTGTGTTAAATATTTCATTGACATCAACATGCCAATGTAATTGTGTAGAAGTGTGTCTTCTTTCAGATGGAGTATATTTTGTGTTGATAATGGGAATTGCATTTTTATTGAAAAAGATGTTTTTATTTGTTGAACATTGCATCAAGAAAGTAAAAGAAAGAAAATACAACAGAAATGTTAAGAAAAGAAAGAAGATTTTTAACACAATCTCAAATAATAATAAAATAATAATAAAATAATAATAAAATAATATAAAAGAAAAGGAAATATAATGTTAATGAGAAAGTCATAATATTATGTTTAATGATAGAATGTCATGAAATAACACTAACAAATGGATATTGGATATCTTGTCATTGGGACATTATCTATTATTGTATTTTTGTTATTTAATTTAATACGATTCACACCATTTGATATTAATCAGAAATACGAATCACCTTATGAAAGAACAAGTGGTGTAAATCAATTTGAACATCCTACTTATGTTGATTCATTATTTAATATGACACGATTTAATTATTCTGGAGAATGTGGGAAAGTATTTAAATACAAAGCAAATAATAAACGTGATTTGTTATTATTTGCATCGTCTTTTGATGATCCACAACGATGGAGTAAAATGAAAGAATCAAGTCAACACATTATGGCATTGACTGAGTCAGCTCTTCCAAGAGCAACAAAACTATTATTACTTCTTGGAGATGCACCAACACCAACATTTAAGAAGAAATAAATACATATGGAATAGAAGTAGTAAAAGTAAAATATGAATTACCAGTAGCAACAGCTGTTGTTCAAAGAATTTTTGCAGAGAAGATTTTTCTAGAAGAGAACAAACATAAATATGACAGAGTTATTATTGCAGACTTTAGAGATGTACTTATTTTTAATGATGCATTTGCTACATTTTCTTCAAATGACTTGATATTATTGATGGAATGTTTATCATTCAATTCAACTGAACATTGTGTAACATTAAATGAAAAAACAAATAAGAAATGGATGAATGAAGCATATGGTGAAGAAATAAGTAAGAAATTTGCAGAAAAGAATGAAATTTTAATGAATGGAGGATTGTTTCTTGGAGGAATAAATAAAATAATAGAACTTCTAACAATTCAAATTAATAATTTAAATAAAAACAAAATGATGTTATGGGGACAAGATCAAGCTACATTAAATTATATTCATCTAACTGGACAATTGAATCATTTAAATATTACTAAAGATTATTGTACTCAAAGCAATGTGTTTTGCAGAAAGTTTTACTGGATA
>NW_001915713.1:0-2270 GCF_000208925.1 Entamoeba histolytica HM-1:IMSS
GCATTTTTGTCATGTAGATTATCCAATAGATAACTTAAGAATAAAAAATATTTTGTCGATAATGCCAAATTCTCAAATGTGTCATCTAGGATCAGAGTCCATCTTTCCCGTCCGCTTACGGCGACCAGAAAGTTCGCAATCCACGGTTATGGGGGTGTGAATATATTTTCGATTTGCGAGTTGTCACTCATATGTGCTAAAGTAGTGCATCCATCTGGATTTGGAACGTCTAGGCAAGTAATAATTCTGGAATGTATCAAGTTCAACCTTTGATAGCCGATTCGTGTGAATTTTTACCAAAGTACTGATGCCTCAAAGTTGACATGATAGAATAAGATTACAGAAGTTAAAAATGAAATTGTGGAAAAATGGCTTTTTTGGCCGATTTTCCAAAACATGAGACTTAAGTCGCAATTCGATTTATTATAACTACAATTTCCCATGAATGCTCTAGTTGTTACCGAATTTCATACTCACAATGTAATGGAAAAAACTTGACTATCTCCAGCCGAATAACAAAAATATACTCATTTTGTTATTCGGCCGGCACATACCACATTAACTGTACTACTGTCAGATTCGGCGAATTATTGATATTATTCGATATAGGCTACAATCGTTCAAACCATAGAATCTCACGTTTTATCAATTGAATGGAACAGAGATACTGAAAAACATGCCTCAACTCAAATAGTCATAGAACAAAATATAAAGTGACATCGAAATCACAAATAGCATGTTCACTTATATGGCAACAATTAAGATTAGATAACATCTGGGTAACTAAATTGTATTGTCATTTTTTGTATTAAAAATAGATTTTTTTTTATTTTTTGTTTAATATTTTGAATTTTTTTTTAAAACTCAATTAAAATTAATTACCATTCGAAAGTATTGACTAGGTATTAAAGTAGAATTAGGGATACAAACAAAACAATCGTAAGGGTTCCGATTAGTTTCGATTGAATTGTGGGTTGAATTGACCAATAAAAAAATTAACGATGAGAAGATTATTGTACTCAATTCCTCGCGTACTCTCGATTAAGGACAATTTATCATTTTATAAGGGAAATTCCCTTGTATTGACGAAACTCTGGATATTCAGAAAACCCGAATGAGAGTGCATCTAGAATTTTTTCAGGCATCTCCGATGAATTCTTCCCCTATTGCGAAATATACGGTTTTCCTTTCCTTTCTCCAAGTCGTTGAATCTAGTCGATAGAATAAGAGTGTCAATAATTTATTTTTCCTATTTTTAGCACAGGTAAACGCTTGCCATTTTTGTCCAAACTAACAACTGAAAATATACACTTATTTACCGATTGGTTCACTTTTTTTTAAACGAAAATTTCACGTATTATAGACAAAATATCATGTAACGATGCGAAAGACACATTCAAGACTCAACTTCCCTACACCTTGGTTTGAGTATCCGTTTTCATGTGCACCTTATCAACTCAGCATTTTTGTCATGTAGATTATCCAATAGATAACTTAAGAATAAAAAATATTTTGTCGATAATGCCAAATTCTCAAATGTGTCATCTAGGATCAGAGTCCATCTTTCCCGTCCGCTTACGGCGACCAGAAAGTTCGCAATCCACGGTTATGGGGGTGTGAATATATTTTCGATTTGCGAGTTGTCACTCATATGTGCTAAAGTAGTGCATCCATCTGGATTTGGAACGTCTAGGCAAGTAATAATTCTGGAATGTATCAAGTTCAACCTTTGATAGCCGATTCGTGTGAATTTTTACCAAAGTACTGATGCCTCAAAGTTGACATGATAGAATAAGATTACAGAAGTTAAAAATGAAATTGTGGAAAAATGGCTTTTTTGGCCGATTTTCCAAAACATGAGACTTAAGTCGCAATTCGATTTATTATAACTACAATTTCCCATGAATGCTCTAGTTGTTACCGAATTTCATACTCACAATGTAATGGAAAAAACTTGACTATCTCCAGCCGAATAACAAAAATATACTCATTTTGTTATTCGGCCGGCACATACCACATTAACTGTACTACTGTCAGATTCGGCGAATTATTGATATTATTCGATATAGGCTACAATCGTTCAAACCATAGAATCTCACGTTTTATCAATTGAATGGAACAGAGATACTGAAAAACATGCCTCAACTCAAATAGTCATAGAACAAAATATAAAGTGACATCGAAATCACAAATAGCATGTTCACTTATATGGCAACAATTAAGATTAGATAACATCTGGGTAACTAAATGGTATTGTCATTTTTTGTATT
>NW_001915712.1:0-2292 GCF_000208925.1 Entamoeba histolytica HM-1:IMSS
CATTATATTTTATATGTATGTTTTTATATTTTCTTATTTACTATTTCTTCTTTTATACTTATTCTTCATTATGTACTATTTCTGTAACGAAAAAAAGCAAATAATAGAAAAAAAGAAGAGAAAGATATAAAAGAATAAAAAGAAAGTAAGAAGTAGAAGAAGATAAAGAAAGAATAAAAGTAGAAAATAGAGAATATAAAATAAAGAAGATAAAGAGTAATAAAATAGAATAGATAATAAAAGAAGAAATAAAAAGTGTATTTTTAATGTAAAAATTAGAAATATGAAATAAAAGTGTCTAATTTAATGATGTAAAATGATTAACAATATTTTATTAATGAAAAATATTATATTATTTTTTATGTTTATTATTTATATGTATAACTTCATCATGATGTTTATTATATAATCAATCATATGTGTTATGTTATTATAACATATAATAAGTGATAAAATATAAATGAAAATGATATGAATATATGATATAGAATATAAAACAAAAGAATAAGAATAAATGATAAATAAAACGAGAAATGATAATAAATGATATAATAATAAAATCAAATTATAAAAGATAAATTAATATTAATATAAATAAAAAGAGAATAAATATAAATTGAAAATAGATATAAATAATAATAATATAAAAATGAATAAGATGAATATTCAAATAATAAAATAGAAAAGAATAACAAGAAGAAAATCTAAATAATATAAACATAAAAACATAAAATAAGAATAATATAATAATATATAGATAATAAGAAGAATACAATGATATAAATAATATAATCAGAGAAATAAATATAAAAATAGGATATATAAATAACATAATAATAAAAGAATAAAAATAATAAAAATAAATATGATTCATCAAATCATCTATTTCATTAATATTTCATACAAAATGAATAGAAATGATTATAAAATATAAAAATAAATATAGATTGTATATTTATCATACTTTTTATTTTTTTATGAGCAAAATATAATAAATTGAAAAATCTAATGATGCAAAATATTTTGCATCTTTTTTTCATTTTTGTAATTTATTTAGATGCATTATTTCTTTGTTTATTTTTGTGCCCATTTTATTTCATTAATACTATTCTTACATTATTCTGTTCTTCTTTATTTTATTATTCTGTTGTTTTATCTTCTATTATTTATATTGTTTATTGTTTATTTTTCATGTTATTATTCATTGTATTTCATTATGTTGTTATTTTCTATCATAATACAGTTAATATGTTAAATAAATATGTTAAAATTGTTATTATAATGAAATAAAATAAAAATAATAATACAATTAATAAGACGAATAATTAATAAATCATAATCTAAATGTGTTTATAACAATTTCTGTACAACATCTTTTAACATACTAAATGATATGAAATGTTTCTTTATTTGGAATATGTTTTAAATATTATGTGATGTTCTTGGAATTTTATTCTTTATACAATCAGTCAGTTACATAAATTAATGATAAAAATAACATATAATACAAACTAAATGAGAATGATGATGAAATAATCCATGAAATAAAGAAAAATAAATACAAAAAGAAATAAAAAGAATAAGAAAGAATGAAATAATAAATAATAATAATAAAATAAATAAGAAATAAATAATAAGAAGTGATATGATAATGATAAAATATGAAAGTGAATATGATAAAGAAAAGAATAAAAAGAATAAATTAAACAACAATTGATTGAATAAAAACTTAAAAAATAAAATAATATATCATAGAATAAATACTTCTAGAAAAAAAAGAAAGGATAATAAAAGAATAAAGAAGAATAAGAATAACTAAATGAAATGAACAATGCAAATAATGAAAGATAAATAAAAATGAAAATAATAAAATAAACAACTAAATAATGAATGAAATAATGTTATATTTATAATAACTAATAAAAATATTAAATAAATATTAAATACAATTTTATTTATTGTATAATTGTTATAACCATTTGTTGTTTAATATTATGTTAATATTTATATTTATTATTCTATTCTTTATACATTTCTTATTATTATTATGTTTATTTTTTATTATTTTATATTTTTATCATAAATATTTTAAATAATTTATTCAATTATATTTATTTCTATTCTTTATCTTCTACTGTTGTTATTCTCTTTTCTTGATTCTTAAATACAGATTTATCTTCTATGAGTTGTTTATTTTCTTTATTACTTTCTTCAACTTCCTTTTCAAATTATATCCCTTTTTATTGTAACATGTCTCGATTATGTGAATTCCATACACTCGGATCATGAACT
>NW_001915711.1:0-2292 GCF_000208925.1 Entamoeba histolytica HM-1:IMSS
TATTAGTGAATAATTAAATATTTACAATGTATTAAAAATTTATAATAAGTCAAATTATCATTAATATAAGTTAATTCAATATCTTTCTTTTTATAACAATAATTTAATTATATTTTATATTTTATCATGTTAATAGACTTTTATTAATTTCTTATCGTTTAAATTCATTCATTTTATTTAATCTTCAATATGTATTAATGTATATTGATTATAACTACAAATTGATAAACCAATACACATACAAATTAAATGATAATTAATATTGTTTTATATTATCTGATTTAAATATTATATTATGTAAATTATGAGTATATTTTAACTAATAACAATTTCATTTATATTGATGTAAATATACTCTCATATATTATATGAAATATTAATGATAATAACATGATTCATTTTCAATTAATTAATTGACTATTTAGAAGAGAATATTTTTGTTTGTTGATAAAACTCATGAAATTGAGAATAGTTATAATAAAGTAATAATCAGATGTATTGAAACATTTTATATTTCATTACCAAAAATGAAATTCATAATACCAAAGATAATAAATATTCTAAAAATGATGTTATTCTATTAATAAAAATAAATAAATAAAAATTAGTTAATTAAATATTAATAGAAATAGCTTCTATTCTTCCTGGCTCAGGGGAGATTAATCCCATCACTTCATCTTCTTCAAGCAACTCTACAGAATATGTTTGATTTTGATAGAATAAGTATTCCATAACATCTATCATGTTTTTTATGACAAGGTTTTTACTTCTTTCTCGATGTCAATGTCAATTTTTAATTCTTTAATTAATCTAACACTTGAGTTATTTATTAATCAATTTATTGAGATTACTACTGGATTTATTTTGACATCTTTTAGTTTCTCTATTTTCATTAGAATATTCTTTAATTCATTATACTTATTTCTTTTCTTCAAATAGGCTCCATTAATATTGTGATATTCAACATTAATCTTATCAAATAATAGACTAGTTTTCTTCTTTTTATCTAATACATATATGTCTGGTTTTTTGTGATATTGTCATTCACTTTTTGGAATTATTTGATTGTTCCATATCATAATGATGTATTTATATTATAACATTGTTTCATATGGAGGTTTTATAAAAATTATAAAGGTAAATTGAAATAAAAATTATTAAATGAAAACCATATATAAGAAGGAAATTACAATATGAATAATATTTAATTATAACTAATTTGTTCATTTTTATATTTAACTATTGATGTGAAGAAAGAATATATTAAAAATAATAAAATAAAAATAAATAAAAGTTGTTCATTGATGATTAGTTCATTATACTACTTCAAAAGAATATTTTATTTTTCATCTGTAGATGTTTATTTTTAAAGAACTTGAATTGCTTTTAGGAGTATTGATTATTATTATAGAAATGAACTACAGTTCATGAATATAATAAATTAGAATTATTAATTATTAATACAAATAAAATGCTAAGACGTATGTATGTTGATAGTTTGTTTTGTACCTGTCTTGCTAATTACTAAAATATCTAAGTTTCACTATTCATTGTTAATGGTAGAAAGTCTAAAAAACATATAAACAACAGAATACAATATAAAAATAAAAGACTAGAAGATGAATAATATTAAATAAAACCATTTCAAGTGAAAACAAGTAATTAAAGAAAATGTATAAATTAATAAAATAGATACATAAAAGTTTATGAAATAAAATTACAAGCATAAAACATAGTGTCAGTCTTTGACAATCAATAAATAAAACTATGACATATATTACTTGAATGACAATTAAAAAACTAAATACTTATACCAATGAATACTATCAATGATTAATAGAAGAATAAAAAAAAGCAATAATGATGTAATAATAAAAACAAAATATAATAAGAGAAATTAACAATGTTAATATCCATACCTAAAGATAAAACTAAAAGAATATCAATAAGAAAATGATGTGATAAATGAATGATAAAGAAAGAGCAATAACAATATATGTGTGTATTAACAAGTAATTAAAAAAACTTAATAAATGTAAGAAAAAAACATTGAAAATACTTTATAACATCATTTATAAATTATATAAACCATTTGTTATTGAAGAAACTTAAAAAGACAAGTATGTTGTTTTTGAAGCAGATAATATATGAGAAAAAGATAGTTAGGTTAAATTCAAAATAACAACAAATAAGGAATAACATCAGAAATTAAAGTGACAACATTATTTACAATCAAGGTTATTGTTTTGAAGATACACTATAAAATAAATCATTAATAAAACAATAACTGAG
>NW_001915710.1:0-2297 GCF_000208925.1 Entamoeba histolytica HM-1:IMSS
AATTCTGAATTAACTTTCTTTATAAAGATTATCTTCGCATGATGATATTTCATCAGCTAATACAACATTGGTGGAGAGATATCATTTACTATTTGTGTTTCAGATGAGTATGTTATACTCAAATTTACTTCATCTTTATTCTTGTGTGTTTTTATTTTCTAATTTATATATTTTATATTTCCTGAAGTATAATTATTGTGATGGATTGTTTACTTCTGATACTTTCTTTTTAGAGTAACCATGTTATTTAAATACTTCTATCACATAATTGTTTATCTCATTCTCTTATTTCTTCTTTAATACCACAATCTTTTCGTTAATTTATTAATAATTTTGTTCTTTTTCTATTCTCTTCTTTATTTTCTCTATTTCTTTATTATTTTATTATTTTATTTGCATTTTCCTCTTCTTCATATCTATTCTCTTATTCTTCAAATATCTTTCTCTTATTTATCTTCTTTAATCATTTATTATTTTATCATCTATTCAATTAGACTCTTTTGTTTATCATCTTCTTCTTTTCAACTTCTTTTTCTCATTCAAGAAAATACAATCTTCACCATATTGTTGATAATGTATATTCTTTACTCTTATTTTTCTTAATTTCGTATATTTCTTGTTGTGCAATGATTTTAATTTCTTATTCAAAGAGTCTTTTCTATTATTCTTGATTTTGTATTTCAATCGTTTCTTTTCTTTTATTTCTGTTTTGTTTCTTATTTCGATATTGTTTGTACATTCTTTGTGTGTTATTATGGTATTTATTTATATTTTGATAATATCTGTTTTGATTGAAAATGTTGTTAAATATTTATGATGATGACTATGATTGAATTAATGTGTGAAATGAATCATATAACTATTGATGTAATTGATTTGATGATAGTTATGGTTATGATTATTGTAGTTATTAATGATATAAATGAAGTATTTCTGTCAATACAGATAATACTTATTTTCACTTATTCTTCTGTCATTTATATTTCTTGGATGACGTGAATTTCTTCTTCTTTTGTTATTTGTTTTCATAATATCTGTTGTGTCTCGCATATTGAATCTTTTTAATTGTAATGATGTTAAAATATAATGATAATAAACTAAAATGAAAAGAAGAAATTAAAAGATTAAAAAGATGAAATAATTATTGAATAATAAAATCACAAAGACACATAAAAGTATATTATAACAAAATAAATATAAAAGGCATTTATTTATATTCTTGTATTGAAGTTATATTTATGCGACACTTAGAAGAATATTTTATTGAATTATATTGGCAACAAAAAAAGCAGATAATAGAAAAAGAAGAGAAAGATATAAAAGAATAAAAATAAATTAAGAAGTAGAAGAAGATGAAGAAAGAATAAAAGTCGAAAATAGAGAATATAAAAATAATAAATCACAAAGAAGAAAAGAAAGAAGAAATAAATGGTGTATTTTTTATTGTAAAAATTAGAAATATTCAATAAAAAGTGTCTAATTTAATTGTGTAAAATAATTAACAATATTTTATTGTTGAAAAATATTTTATTATTTTTATGTTTATTATTTATATGTATAACTTCATTATGATGTTTATTATATAATCAATCATATGTGTTATGTTATTATAACATAACATATAATAAGTGATAAAATATAAATGAAAATGATATGAATATATGATATAGAATATAGAAAAAAACAAAAGAATAATAAGAATAAATGATAAATAAATACAGAAATGATAATCAATGATATAATAATAAAATCAAAGTATAAAAGATAAAATTAATATTAATATAAAACAAAAGAGAATAAATATAAATTGAAAATAGATATAAATGATAATAATATAAAAATGATAAAGATGAATAAACAAATACATCTAAATAGAAAAGAATAACAATAAGAAAATCTAAATAATATAAACATAAAAATAAGAAAATAAGAATAATATAATAATATATAGATAATAAGAATAACACAATGATATAAATAATATAAACAGAGAAATAATATACATAAATAATATAATAAAAGAAATAAATAACATATAAATAAAAGAATAAAAATAATAAAAATAAATATGATTCATCAAATAATCTACTTCATTAATATTTCATACAAAATGAATATAAATGATCATAAAATATAAACATAAATATTTATATATTCTGTATTTATCATACTTTTTATTTATTTTATGAGCAAAATATAATAAATGGAATATTCTATGGATGCAAATTTTTTTGCATCTTTTTTCTTTTTTGTAAATTATTTAGATGCATTTTTTCTTTGCTAATTTTCGTACCCAT
>NW_001915709.1:0-2297 GCF_000208925.1 Entamoeba histolytica HM-1:IMSS
TATTCTTCTTCTACTTTCTTTTTATTCTTTTATATATTTATATTCTTTTTATATTATTTGTTTTTCATTGTTGTTTCTATTTCTTTCTTCTATTATTTATCAATTTTATTTTCATTCATTCTTTTTATTTCTTTTTATTAGTTCTTGAGTATTGTATATTTCTTTATTATTTCATTTGTGTATTATCTAAATATATGTTTTATTGATTTTATGTTGAACAAAATATTGAATATAATCAATATTTTCATTCTTAATTATTCATTCTTTATTCTGAAATGTTGTGTATATTTATTATATTAAATGAATATGATGAATGAATATCAATATTATTGTTTATTTGATTTTAAAACAAATAATAAATGAAATAAAATAATAAATGAAATAAAATAATGAAGACAATGAAATGATAATGAAATAGAATAATCTAATATTGAACAAATCAAATAAAGAATATATTGAATATATCATTATTGTTACATTATTATTTATTATTTCAATTATTAAATATTAATAAATTATTATTCATGAATATTTAATTGATTGATATTTTACAATTTCATTTTCATTTTATTTAATAAATGAAATATAAATAATGAATGAATGAATAATAATGTAATATATGAAATAATAAAAAGAAAAGATAAATAATAAAGAAATATGATGTATTTAATATATAATATAATTTATTATCAAATATAATAATATCAAATGATGATTTATTTTTATTTCAAAATATTTTGCATCCATAAAAATGTTGCTAAATATTTTGCATCATTAAATTTTGCATCATTAAATTTTGCGCTTTTTTTATTTGTTTCAATAAAATTTGCATCCTTTATTTTTTTCATTCTTTTCTTCTTTTATTATCTATTCTATTTTATTACACTTTATCTTCTTTCTTTTTATATTCTCTCCTTTCTACTTTTATTCTTTCTTCATCTTCATCTACTTCTTACTTTCTTTTTATTCTTTTATATCATTCATTCTCTTCTTTTTCAATTATTTGCTTTTTTTCGTTGCCGTTTATTTCTGTTTCTTCAATATGCTATATTTCTATAATAGAGTTCATTTCTAGCATACTCGCATGAGATTGTTCTTCTTCTAATGTGCTGTTAGAATTGAATGTGTAAAACATTAAGTCTTTCATATTTTTGATAATTATTGTTCGTAGGATTTTGGAAAAGTTTAATTGTAATTTCAGTGCTTTTAATCTTCTTATAGACTCTTTTTGTATTAATTTATTGATAATATAACAGGTATTATTTCTACATATATTATTTCTCTATTGTTTCTTATTTTCTCTTTTATTTCTTTGTATTTATTTATTTTATGAATATAATTTAATTCTATATTATTGTCTTGACATATAACAACATCTATAATATATCATTTTCTTTTCTTTCATATTTTGATAATATATATCTTGTCTTCTAGCATGGAAATGAATTGTCACTAACCAATAAATCTTTATTGTAAGTTATAACCATTTTATCATTATTAATACATTTTGGAGGATTATTAAAATCAATTGCATCAAATGGCAACGAAAAAAAGCAAATAATTGAAAAAGAAGAGAATGAATGATATAAAAGAATAAAAAGAAAGTAAGAAGTAGATGAAGATGAAGAAAGAATAAAAGTAGAAAGGAGAGAATATAAAAAGAAAGAAGATAAAGTGTAATAAAATAGAATAGATAATAAAAGAAGAAAAGAATGAAAAAAATAAAGGATGCAAATTTTATTGAAACAAATAAAAAAGTGCAATAAAAAGCTCAAAATTTAATGATGCAAAATATTTTGAAATAAAAATAAATCATCATTTGATATTATTATATTTGATAATAAATTATATTATATATTAAATACATCATATTTCTTTATTATTTATCTTTTCTTTTTATTATTTCATATATTACATTATTATTCATTCATTCATTATTTATATTTCATTTATTAAATAAAATGAAAATGAAATTGTAAAATATCAATCAATTAAATATTCATGAATAATAATTTATTAATATTTAATAATTGAAATAATAAATAATAATGTAACAATAATGATATATTCAATATATTCTTTATTTGATTTGTTCAATATTAGATTATTCTATTTCATTATCATTTCATTGTCTTCATTATTTTATTTCATTTATTATTTTATTTCATTTATTATTTGTTTTAAAATCAAATAAACAATAATATTGATATTCATTCATCATATTCATTTAATATAATAAATATACACAACATTTCAGAATAAAGAATGAATAATTAAGAATGAAAATATTGATTATA
>NW_001915708.1:0-2306 GCF_000208925.1 Entamoeba histolytica HM-1:IMSS
ATTTTGAAGTATCTTAATACAATTTCTAACCATTCATGATTAACTGTATCATATGCTTTTCTAATGTCATAGAATGATTCTAAATATCTTTTCTTCTGTACTTCTCTTTCATTTCTTTCTCATAAACTTATGATACTTCTTTTGCTGCTAGACTTCTTTTCTTATTCCCATATTAACTCTTATTAATTTGGTATTTATATTCATTATTTGCTAGTTGTTCTTCTATCTTTCTCTTTATGATTGAAGTAAAGATTTTCATTATTACATTATGACATGTTATTGGTATATAATTCTCTGCTTTTTTGCTATCTCCTCCTTTGTGTATTAGAATAGTTCTTCCTGTTAGCATTTCTATTTGAATGTTTTCTGGAGTGTCTAACCATTCATTAAACACTATAACTAATCTGTCTCTAACACTCTCTAATATTTTCAAGTAGTATCATTGAATGCTGTCAATCACTGGTGCTTTCCATGATGGTATTCTTGTTATCACATTCTCTATGTCTTCTTTTGTGATTATTATTCTTTTCAAATTCCTTCTATTACTCTCTTCAATTATCCCTTTTATTCTTTCATTCTCTTTCTTTATTCTTTTTCCTCTGTTATATATCTTATTCAAAAACTCTTTTGTGTCTTCTTCACTTGGTTTTTCTTCTCTTCCTATTTCCTTTCTTATTTCTTTTTTTTTCCAGTAGTGTTCATGATTTTGTTTCTGTAGATTCTTGTTCTTTCACTTTTGTTTAAGTCTACTTCTTTTTTCCTCATTTCTTTTAAGTATTCTAATTGTTTTATTTCTTCATTTACTTCTCCTCTTATCTTTTCTTCTATCATTCTTCTTATTCTTAATACCCTTCTTAACTTTTTATAGTTTCCTCTTATTACCATGTCTTTTAGTTTATTTATCATGCTTTATATTACTACTTCATATTCTTTCTTAATTCCTATGAATTTATTTTCTAAATACTTCTTTATTATGTATGTTATTCTGTAAATGTCTTCTTGTATCTCTTTAATACCTCCTTCTTTCCATTCCCATTTTTCATCAATATATCTTATTATCTCTTCATATATTTCTTTATTAAAATAATATCCAAATGTATATACACTCTTTGATTTCTTTTCTTTTACTTTTCTTTATTAACTCTTCTATGTATTCTATATCAATCTCTTTTTTCTTTTTCTTTCTATTAATCTCTCTAATCTTTTCATTTTCTATATTATCTTCTTCTTTAATCATGTCATCTACTTTATTATTAATGTATTCTATGTTTTCTTTTTTAATCCCTTTACTTCTTTTAACTATTTTTATATATTCTTTGATTGTAATATCAATATGGTATGCTTCTAATATTCTTTTTATTTCTTCTTTTCTTAATTTCTTTTTTATTTTAATATTCATTATGTTAATTCCATAACAGACATATTCTTTCTTAATTCTGTTTCTTCTCTTCTCCTTGTTTCACTTCTTCCTCTTCTTTCTTCTCTTGTTCTTCTTCTATTATAATCATCTTCTTCTTTTCTTTCCCTATTATATTCATTGTTTCTATCACTGATGATGCTCGTCGTATAATTGTCTCTTGTTCTATCTCTTTCATCCTTGTTCTTTTCTTCTTTTGTCTTTGAAAATTTCTTTCTTCATCATCATCGTCTTCTTGTTCTTTAAGTAATTCTTCTAAGTTTATTCCTTTTTTTCTATTCCATTTATTAGTATTTGTGTTTTCATTCATTACTTTGCTTTCTATTATACTTTTATCAATTTGTCCTTGTAGATATTTGTTCTCTATTTCTTCCTTCTCTTTTACCTTTTCCTTCATTTCTTCTTCTTTTTCTATGTTTTTCATTCTTTCTTCTTTTTCTATGTTTTCTTTTCTTTCTTCTTCTATTATCTTGTCTTTTACTTCTATTTCTTTGCCTTTCATCTTTCTCCTTTCTAATCTTCTCCATTTCTTCTTTAAGCTTGTTTATCTTTTATTTTGTTTTCTTTATTTCTTCTTCTCTCTTTTTGTTGTTTTCTTTTATCTCTTTCTTTTGTTTCATCTATTGAGCAAAATAACAGAGTGTTTTAGTCATATTCCTATTATAAATTTCATTATATAGTGTTATTAAATATATATGTTTTGTATTTGTTTCATCATTTTATAACTATTGAATTTAATACAGTCAATAAACGTTTTCTAATCTTATGTGAGCGTTATGATGAAGAAATAACTCTCTGTTATATCATTCAAAACAAACTATTTTCATCACTTAATTAACATCTAAACCATTTCAACAATTCATATATGAACAACTCATTGAATAAATTT
>NW_001915707.1:0-1031 GCF_000208925.1 Entamoeba histolytica HM-1:IMSS
TTGAGCAATATTTTACCACTTTCCGTTTGAATTAAAATATGGAACAGCATCAGCCCACATAATGATATTTTAGTGTCCGTCTTTTGGAAATCCGTTTCTGTGAATTTCTTCTTACTTGGTTGGTAAAATTTGACCAAAGCCTTCAAAAATGGCGTTTTCTCGATGATGGGGAAGTATCTCATATTTTGCAAGACAGAAGTTAACACCGTCGACACTTGTATCCAGTTCCACGACTCGTTTGCAGAGGAGTTCAACGACTGAATTGTCCGTTTAATTTCACTCTCATCCATGACACTCAACCCTTTAATGGCTTGGTTGATTTCGTTTGTTGTGTCGCTATAGAAATAGTCGTTGATCGACATCCCGTCGTTCTTCTTTTGTTCCAACAAATTCGATTCGATTTTATGTTGGATATGGGTGTGTAAGTTGACTAACAACGAAACGGAACTCGTCTGTAAATTCGAAACGCTATCGCACGCAGTTGCAAACAATTTTTGTAATGAAACGTTCTTTGTCGGAAACAACACACCCGCCAGGTGTAACAATTCTCCAAGCAAATACACAGACTTGGACACAACAGTCAACGCGTTAATGTCTTCACTTGGGATCTTCTTTTCCTTGTCGTCTTCGTCATCCTTTTCTGTGATTGGTGACCTTGTGTGTTCCGACATTGTAGCGCGATGTAACTTTTGTGTGATCGGCTTATCCAATTTGTTATCTGGGAACAGTGGAACTGCTTCTCTTGAAAAATCGTCGTGCATTTGTCTCATGACGCAGACGTCGCACAACGCGTCGAAGAAATTTGACTCGATCAAGACATGAAGCAGATGGGTATAAAACGCTAGCATAATTGGTTGGTTGCTCAACAGGTCTTGTCCCGAGTCCGGGTATTCAAATCGCGATGAGAAAAGGGGTTGTTTGATTTGGAAGAGGGAGTACAAGTTATTAATCAGCATATCAATCTGTTTTGGCACTGGTGAGTGTAACGCGACGACCAGGCATTCAATTCCATTCATTGAAGTGAGAGAAAG
>NW_001915707.1:1131-2313 GCF_000208925.1 Entamoeba histolytica HM-1:IMSS
AAAGACTTTACAGTTCTAGTGGCTAAATACGTCTCTTAAATCGTCATTGATACTAAACAACTCACATATATTTATTATTTTTAAAGTAAAAAAAGATCAACAAATCAATTTTGGGATTCACCAGCACACCACGAATATATTTCGTATTGTTATGTATTTAGTTGTTTTATTATCTGTTAATTGTGTTACTAATACACCTGTTTCCTTCTTCACCACAAAATTATTATCTGGGCTTCGAGGTAATCAAACTGAAATTTTGTCTAACTATTTGGCATTACTTTTTTTCAAGGAAAGCACCATATTTATGTAAGAATTGTTTTTAACACAAAAAAGCTTAACACCATCTATTTTAATTGTTTTATTAATTAAAGTATTAGAAATATTATCAATTACTTTTGTGACAATTAAAGAAAATGGTTTGTTTTTATTTTATTTTGATCGAAATCAAATTACTTGAATTACTAAGTCTTATACCACCTGATTGTTTCCTTTTACGATTTTTTTAATTCACTTTCTTAAAGCAAAGAGAAAAGGAAAGTCAAATTTAACAATAAAAGGGAGTGCTTTAGTATCAGCTTCACAACCATATGATCAGCTTACTTGTGTTAGTGATTGGGGTACACTCATATACCATGTTTGATGGAAAAGAGTTTCTCGACTCGTGGGCGCTGCTCAACACGGCTGGGACTGATATTGAGTTACAAAAGAATTCAACCACAAACTATCTTGCTGCGACATTGAGGACTTGGGACACTATCAGAGTTCAGAGATCGTCACCAATGCAAACAGCGGGACAAAATTTCTTTTCGTTTGAGGTGTACTACGTCTCGGACAGAGTCAAAACTATGAGATTCAGAAGCAGACTCTTCTCCGAGGAGTACAACCAACAGACAGAGACCGAACTCAAACCATATGACTACATAGTAAAATCAGGTGTCGCAACACGTGTCTATGTCCCACTGACAATTGCAGACGAAAAGGGGACACTCCAGACCTTCTCTATTCAGCGCATCGAGGTGACTGACCTCCCAATAGACTTTAAAATCACAACCATTGACCTCCAGGCTGAGGGAGTTCCAACCACAAACAAAGATGTCGTTGACGTCTCAGACGACTCTTCAAACGAAAAAGAGTCAAAAGACGCAGTGCCATTTATCTTTGTTACTCTTTTTGCTCTCTTCA
>NW_001915706.1:0-2314 GCF_000208925.1 Entamoeba histolytica HM-1:IMSS
ATTATTATTTGATATTTCATTATTTGATTTTGTATTAATGTTTGTGTGTTGTTTCTGATTTTCATTCTTCATTTCTCTTTCATTTTCATTTAATAAAATAGAAGAATAAAAATAATGAAAGAAGATAAATAAAATAAGAATAAAATAAGATAAAATCAATGATATTGTTATTATATTATTATGTTATTTTAGTTTTGATTTTATATTTATTATTTTATTTTTATCTTTTATAATCATCATTCATTTCTTCTTTTTGTCATTTCCTCTTTTATAAACATCACTTAATTTATTCTATTTATTTCTATTTATTTCTATTTTCTTTATTCTTGTTGTTATTTTATTTAGTTCATCTTTTATCATTTATCATTTCTTGTTTATTCATGTTTGTTGTATATTTTATTCTTATTATTTATTTTATGTTGTGTTGTTCTTATTTATCTTTCTTATTATGTTTTGTTTATCATTGTTTAAATAGAAAATAAGAATAAAATAAAGAATAAGAAATAATAACATAAATATGTTGATGTATTTTATCATTTTATTTGTTTCTTCTTATTTCTATTATCTTATTCATTTGATTCATAATGATTTAATTCAATGAAATAATACAAATAAATTGTTTATTTATTTATTTTATCTTATTTCATTCTTATTTCTTTTCTTATTTATTAAAAACACCTCATTAAGTGTGAATATTTCATTAAATGAAATAAAATAAATCAGCATTGAATTATGTCAATTTTTAATTCACCATTTCATTCATTGGCAGATGAATGAAATGGCTGTTCATATTCTTCATTAATTTGTTTTTTATTCTTTTTTTAGTTCATTTTCAATTAATCAAGATTGAATCATTTCATTTCAATTACTATGATTCGTTTTGGTGTGAAAAGATTTGGAAATTGTTTTCCACAAAGTACATTTGATATTCCTTCGTATTCAAATGAATGTTGATTACAATGTGATTGTGTTTTAAGATTTTCTTTATGAACAACAATATCTTTTAAATATTTTTCATCACCTCCAAATGCAAACAAACAATCTTGTATTTGATTATTTAAATAAAATGCATATTGTGTTTGTTTAATATCAAATTTCTTCATTCCTTCAATTCTTCCATTGGAATCTAATGAAAATACAAATGATTTTGAATCATTTATATAACTATTAACTTTATCAACTTTAGAATTAACATATCCTCCAAATTTATTTCCTTTTGTATCTTCAATAATAATTATTAGATGTTCTTTATTCATTATTCTTTCTCCAAATACTGATGTATTTTCTTTCCAATTATCTTTATCTGAATCAAATAGTATATTTCCTACTTTTCTATTTGTCCATGCTTCTAGTTGTAGCATTTCTTCTTTTCTTCTCTCTTCTTCTTCTTTCCTTTTTTTTCTTTCTAAATAATCACTGTATTGCTTTTCCCATTCTTCTTTCTTCTTATTAAATTCTGCTGTGATTGTATCTCTCTCTTCTGGTAATCTGAATATTTTGTCTTTCATTTTCATTTCTTCCATTGAAATGATTTTATCTATTAATTCATTCCGTGTTTTACTTAGTGTTTCTTCATCATTATTACATTCTTCTATGATTATTGATATTTTATTCTTTATCATTTCTATTTGGTTGATTGTTTCTTGACTTTTTTCTATCACTATTTTTCTTCTTCTTTCTGTTTCATCCATTCTATCAAATATTCCTTCTCCTCTTTTAATTGCTTCTGAATATGTTTCATCATCTTTTATTTTAAATACTTCATTTTTAATACTTCCCTATATAATATTGATAATTCTTAGTAGTATCATCAATTGATCGTTGAATATTTGGAAGTGTTTCTACAACTTCTTTAATTAATTGGTTTATCTTGTTTATTAACTCTTCCATTTTAATTTAAATTGATGTTTATAAGTTCAAAATATGGATGTTTAAATAGTTAATCCACGTTATTAACATCAAGTCAATCATTATTTTTAACATCATTCTATTTTAAATAAATGTTATTTTTATCATTTTTACAATAACAATAAATAAATAATAATATTAATAATATAATAATAATAAAATTATAATATTGTTATTTTCTATAATTAGTTTATTTTATTTTTAGTATTTTTTCATTTTTTTAAAAAATAAGAAGAAAAAATAGAAGAGAAGAAAATTCAATTTTGTTTTATTTTTATTATTTCATAGTTTGTATTTGAATTTTCATGTTTTATCAACACCACTTCAATCAATTAATTTAATAAAGATAATAAATGATAAATACAAATAAGATAATAAAATAAGAATAAGAAATAAAAGAGAAAAG
>NW_001915705.1:0-2318 GCF_000208925.1 Entamoeba histolytica HM-1:IMSS
TAATAAGAGATGAAATATCAATTCAATATATTTGAAACAAATAAATAATATGAAATAAAATAAAAATGAATTATCATAACATATTAATAATTAAATAAATGATGAATGATTTTATCACATTTCATTCATTTGATATTTCATTCTTTATTTTATTATCATTTAATTTGTTTATGATGTATTTCTTATCATTTAAATTATAAAATGAAATTTCTTTTTATTCTTTAATAATTCAATTATCTTATTTCTTCTTTAATCTTCATAAAAAGATTCTTCAAAGCAATATTCTGGTATTGTTTCATTCTTCTTTAATCCTTCTTGACATCCACAATGATAAAAACATCCCTTTCCAAATAATGTAATTGATGATGGTATATTAATTGTTCTTAATGATGAACATCCATAAAAACAATGTTTTCCTATTTTACTAACACTTGTTGGTATATTAATTGTTGTTAATGAATAACACCACTTAAAGCATCCATCTCCTATTTCAATTACACTTGTTGGTATATTAATTGTTGTTAATGATGTACATTCATAAAAACACCAATCTCCTATTTTACTAACACTTGTTGGTATATTAATTGATTTTAATAATGAACATTCTCTAAAACATTCATATCCTATTTCAGTGATTGTTGATGGAATGATAAATTCATTAATATCTTTCTTTTCAATACTCTTTCCATTTATTGTTTTTAAATTTTTTGGTATTTCAATACTAATTAACACTGGTTCATTCATAAATATTCTTTCTTCACTAATATATTTTACATCTTCTATATTAATTGTTGTTAATGATGAACATTTATTAAAACATCCTTTTCCTATTTCAGTTATACTTGTTGGAATATTAATTGATGTTAATGATTTACATCCTTCAAAACATCCTTTTCCTATTTTACTAACATTTATTGGGATATTAATTGTTGTTAATGATGAACAATATTTAAAACATCCATATCCAAACGATGTAATTGATGATGGGATATTAATTGATGTTAATGATTCACATTGAAGAAAACATCCATCTCCTATTGCAATTACACTTGTTGGTATATTGATTGATGTTAATGATGGACATTCATAAAAACATTCATTTCCTATTTTACTAATACTTGTTGGTATATTAATTGTTTGTAATGATGAACAATCTTCAAAACAACTATTTCCTATTTTACTAACATTTGTTGGTATTTCAATTGATTGAATATCATTACATCTATAAAAACAATTAATTCCAAGTAAAGTAACTTCTATTGGTATTGTATTTCCATATTTCTTTCTATCTTCTTTTGTATATTCGATATTTTTACATTCATTCATTTCTTCTTTCTCTTCTAAATATTTTGAATAACTCACTTTATACCATATTACATATTTAAATATTCTTCCATCTTTAAACACTTCATCTTTTTTATTATAAATATGAAATGTCTCAATATTAGGAAACAATTTTCTTGAATATCGATTCAATGGAATTGGATTAAAATGAAATCGTTCCATATTTCCTTGAAATCTTTTAACTCCAATTTCTAAATTAATAAAATCTTTAATACCTTTAAAATACTTCGAGACAATCATTATTTCATTATATCCTAATTGCATTCTTCTTTATTATTTTATTATTTATTAGTTCTTTTTTATTTTTAGTTTGAACCTATTTTATTTTTAAGATTCTTTTTCTTTTTCTAATTTATTTTTTTAATATAAATTATTAATAACAAATAATTTATATCTCAATAAAACATCATTTTTTATTTATTTATTTGATGAAAATGAAAAATAATAAAATATCATAGAAATGAAAATTACAAATGATAAATAATCAATTAATAAATATAACAATAATTTGATAATATGAATAATAAAGAAATGAATAAATCAGTGAATGTAATGTATTTATTTCTATCTTTCTTTATTTCTATCATTTCAAATTAAGAAATCTCAATTTTTTAATTTATTTTAATTATTTGTTATATAAAACAATATATAATTGAAATTTATTAATATAAATGAATATAATATCATATTTGACTTTAATTGTAAATTTAATACATATAATATTCATATTAATTCATTTTATATTAAATTAATAATGATATTACATGAAATATTTCATTATAATGTTATTTCTCTTTTTTATTTTAATTTATTTGTAATTCATTTTAATTTCATTTATTTTCATTTATTTGAATTACATTCACTATTCTATCATTATTTCTTTTATTTATAATTTGTTTTATTCTTTATTTTGATATTGTTTCTATCTTCTTTGTTTTTATTGTGATATTTGTTTTTATTATGATATTGTTTAT
>NW_001915704.1:0-2319 GCF_000208925.1 Entamoeba histolytica HM-1:IMSS
GTAATTTAATATCAAATTTCTTCATTCCTTTCATTCTTCCTTTCGATTCTAACGAAAATACAAACGAACGTGAGTCATATAACCATTCATCAATTTTATCAATTTTAGAATTAACATACCCTCCAAATTTATTTCCTTCTTCATCTTCAATAATAATTATTAAATTTTCTTTATTCATTATTCTTTGATCAAATACTGATGTATTTTCTTTCCAATTATCAATATCTGAATCAAATAGTATATTGTTTATTCTTTTTTCTGTCCATTCTTCTATTTGTTTTATTATTTCTTTTGTGCTCATTCCTTTCATTATTCTTAATTTTTCTTCCAGTTGTTTCTCTTCTTCTTGTATTCTTTCTTCTTCTTGTGTCCATTCTTCTTCTTGTTTCTTTCTCTCTTCTTGAATTATTCTCAATTTTTCTTCCAGTTGTCTCTCTTCTTCTTTCTTTTTCTTTTCTTCTTCTTTCCTCTTCTTTCTTTCTAAATAATTACTGTAATATGTGAACCATTCTTCTTTCTTCTTATTAAATTCTGATGTGATTGTATCTTTTTCTTGTGGTTTTCTGAATATTTTGTTTTTCATTTTCATTTCTTCAATATAAATGATTTTATCTATTAATTCATTCCGTGTTTTACTTAATGTTTCTTCATCATGATTACATTCTTTTATGATTCTTGACATTTTATTCTTCATTATTTCTATTTGGGTTGATTGTTTCTTGACTTTTTTCTATCACTATTTTTCTTCTTCTTTCTGTTTCATCAATCCTATCAAATATTCCTTCTCCTCTTTTAATTGCTTCTGAATATGTTTCATCTGGTTTTATTTCAAATACTTCATTTTTAATACTTCCTATATAATATTGATAATTCTTAGTAGTATCATCAATTGATTGTTGAATATTTGGAAGTGTTTCTACTAATTCTTTATACAATTGGTTGTTCTTGTTTATTAACTCTTCCATTTTAATTTGATTTGATGTTTATAAGTTCAAAATATGGATGTTTAAATAGTTAAATACACGTTATTAACATCAAGTCAATTAATATTTTTATCACCATTCTATTTTAAACAAATGTTATTCATTTTTATCATTTTTACAATAACAATAAATATATAATAATATTAATAATAATAATAATAATAAAATTATAATATTGTTATTTTCTATAATTAGTTTATTTTATTTTTAGTATTATTTTAAAAAATAACAAAAAATATTGAAGAGAAGAAAATTCAATTCTGTTTTATTTTTATTATTTCATCTTTTGTGATTTGAATTTTCATGTTTTATCAATATTAATTCTATCAATTAATTTAATAAAGATAATAAATGATAAACAAAAATAAGATAATAAAGCAATTAATTAAGTATTAATAGAACTGGCTTCTATCCTTCCGGGTACGAAAATTAGCAAAGAAAAAATGCATCTAAATAATTTACAAAAAAGAAAAAAGATGAAAAATATTTTGCATCAATAGAATATTCCACTTTATTATATTTTGCTCCTAAAAAAAATAAAAAAATAAAAAGTATGATAAATACAGAATATATAAATATTTATGTTTATATTTTATATTCATTTGTATTCATTTTGTATGAAATATTAATGAAGTAGATGATTTTGATTATTCATATTTATTTTTATTCTTTTGTTTATATGTTATTTATCTATCGTATTTTTATATATTTATTTCTCTGTTTATATTATGTATATCATTGTATTCTTCTTATTATCTATATATTATTATATTCTTCTTATTTGATTATTTTTATGTTTATATTATTTAGATTTTCTTATTGTTATTCTTTTATATTTAAATGTATTTTATTATTTGTTTATTCATCTTATTCATCTTATTCATCTTTTATATTATTATCATTTATATCTATTTTCATTTTATATTTATTCTCTTTTGTTTTATATTAATATTAATTTATCTTTTATATTTTGATTTTATTATTATATCATTGATTATCATTTCTCCTTTTATTTATCATTTATTCTTATTATTCTTTTGTTTTTATATTCAATCTATGTCATATATTCATATCATTTTCATTTATATTTTATCACTTATTATATGTTATAATAACATAACACATATGTTTGATTATATAATAAACATCATAATGAAGTTATACATATAAATAATAAACATGAAAAATAATAAAATATTTTCATCCATAAAACAATATTAATTATTTTACATCATTAAATTAGACACTTTTATTGAATATTTCCAATTTTTACAATAAAAATACATATTTTATTTCTTCTTTTCTTATTTTATTACATCTTTGTGTTTTATTATTT
>NW_001915703.1:0-2332 GCF_000208925.1 Entamoeba histolytica HM-1:IMSS
TTTAATAAAAAAGAAGAATAAAAATAATGAAAGAAGATAAATAAAATAAGAATAAAATAAGATAAAAACAATGATATTGTTATTATATTATTATGTTATTTTAGTTTTGATTTTATATTTATTATTTTATTTTTATCTTTTATAATCATCATTCATTTCTTCTTTTTGTCAATTCCTCTTTTCTAAACATCACTCATTTATTCTATTTATTTCCATTTCATTCTATTTTTTTATTCTTTTTGTTATTTTATTTAGTTCATCTTTTATCATTTGTTATTTCTTGTTTATTCATGTTTGTTGTATATTTTATTATTATTATTCTTTATTTTATGTTGTGTTATTCTTATTATTATTATTATTTTATGTTGTGTTATCGTTTAAATATAAAATAAGAATGAAATAAATGAATAAGAAATAATAATATAAATATGTTGATGTATTTTATCATTTCTTTATTTGTTTATTCTTATTATTATTTCTATTATTTTATTCATTTGATTCATAATCAATTAATTCAATGAAATATTACAAATAAATTGTTTATTTATTCATTTTATTTCTATTTCATTCTTATTTCTTTTCTTATTTATTAAAAACACCATCATTGGGTGTGAAAATTTCAAATGAAATAAAATAAATCAACAATGAATTATGTCAATTTTTATTTTACCATTTCATTCATTGGCAGATGAATGAAATGGCTGTTCATATTCTTCATTGTTTTGTTTTTATTCTTTTTTATTTCTTTTCAATTAATCAAGATTGAATCATTTCATTTCAATTACTATGATTCGTTTTGGTGTGAAATCATGGTTTCCACAAAGTGCATTTTCAATTCCTTCATATTCAAATGAAAATTGATAACACCATGACTTTGTTTTATTATTTTCTTTATAAACACGGATATCACAAAATCCAAAATATCCGAATCCAAATTCAAACAAACGATCATGTGATTGATTATATAAACAAAATGCATATTCTTGTAGTTTAATATCAAATTTCATCATTCCTTTCATTCTTCCATTTGATTCTAATGAAAATACAAATGATTTTGAATCATTTATACATTCATCAACTTTATTAATTTTCTCATTAACATATCCTCCAAATTTATTTCCATCTTCATCTTCAATAATAATTATTATATGTTCTTTATTCATCATTCTTTGATCAAATACTGATATATCTTTATTCCAATTATCATTATCTGAATCAAATAGTATATTTCCTACTTTTCTATTTGTCCATTCTTCTATTAGTAACATTTCTTCCATTGTGTTCATTCCTTTCATTCTTTGCAATCGCTCTTCTTCTTGTTTCTTTCTCTCTTCTTCTTTTCTCTTCCTTTCTTCTTCTTGTCTCATCCTTTCTTTTTCTTCATCTTCTTCTTTTCTCTTCTTTCTTTCTAAATAATCACTGTATTGCTTTTTCCATTTTTCTTTCTTTTTATTAAATTCTTTTGTTATTTTATCTCTTTCTTGTGGTGCTCTGAATAGTTTATTTTCCATTACCATTTCTTCAATTGAAATGATGTTGTCTATAAGTTCATTCCGTGTTTTACTTAGTGTTTCTTCATCACTATTACATTCTTCTATGATTATTTCTATTTTATTCTTCATTATTTCTATTTGGCTGATTGTTTCTTGACTTTTTTCTATCACTGACTTTCTTCTTTTTTCTGTTTCATCCATTCTATCAATTATTCCTTCTCCTCTTTTAATTGCTTCTGAGTATTCTTCATTCTCTTTTACTTCAAATATTTCATTTTTAATACTTCCTAAATAATATTGATATTTCTTATTAACATCATCAATTGATTGTTGGATATGTGGAAGTACTTCTGCTACTTCTTTATACAATTGGTTGTTCTTGTTTATTAACTCTTCCATTTTAATTTGATTTGATGTTTATAAGTTCAAAATACGAATATTTAAATAATTAATACACGTTATTAACACATCATGTCAAACATTATTTTTAACATCACTTTATTATAAATAAATGTTATTTTTATCATTTTTACAATAACAATAATTATATAATAATATTACTAATATAATAATAATAAAATTATAATACTGTTATTTTCTATAATTAGTTTATTTTTTGTGTTTTTTACATTTTTTTTAACAAAAACAATATTCATTTTTTTTTGTTATTTCATCTTTTGTGATTTGAATTTTTCTTGTTGCTTTTATTCTTGGAGGATATGAAGAAATTAAAAAGAAAGAAGGAAAATATGATATAATAATCACAAAGAAATATATTGAAACAAAAATAAAAAGATAGTGAAAGAAAAACAAATCAATTATGATTAACCTCATCTTTA
>NW_001915702.1:0-2336 GCF_000208925.1 Entamoeba histolytica HM-1:IMSS
TATTTATAAAATAATATAATTTATTGATAATTTATTGTTTTTTGTCAATCATATATTTTAGATATATTGTCATTTATCATTAAATTGTTATTTATAAACTAGAATTAATTGTTAATTTATATTATTTATACTGTTAGAACCAGATATGAATAATATCAATAATTATGAATTTTGAATAAATCCAAAAATAATGTATTTACAATTTATTTATTATAGTTTTATTATTAAACTATTTTATCTTATCTTGTTTATTATCTTGTTTATTTCTTTGTTTCTTTTCAGTATTATTCTTATTTGATTGTTTTTATAACATTTTTGAACTTATTCTCTATTCTCTTTATATTTAATTTCATTTACTTATTTCATTTATTCCTTCATATCTTTTTATTTTTATTTCATTTTATCCTTTGTATTTTCTTTAATACTTTTCATTTGTTAATTTAATTTTTTTATGTTTACTTGTCATTCATCTTTTATATACTCTCATCTTTTCTTTATTTATATTCTCTTATTATTGTTGTTTTATTATACATTTCTTCTACTATTCTATTGTCTTATTTTCATCTCTTTTTATTTCTTTTATTCTTTTTATTTCTTCTGCTATATTCATCAACTGATTTTATTATTTATTATTGTTTTGTCTATCATATTATTTATTTTTATTAGTCTAACTCAATTACATTCTTTTATTTTACATGTCATTAACTTGTTATTCTCTAAATATGTAATTCATTATATTTTATATCATTTTCAATACAATTGATAAATTTCATTTTATATATTCATTTATTTTTCATATTTTGTGTAATTTTGTAATTATCTATTCTTTCTTCTTTAACTTACTCATTTTTATTTCACCATTAATTATTGTTATTTCGAGTTTTTCATTAATTATATTGTGTTATTTCATTTTAGTTTTTTTATTCATTACATTTTCTTCATTTTTTCATTCTTTTTCTTTCATTCAAATTTTCTTATTCATTCTACTCAACTTTTTTACACTCAATAAACAAGTAACCATTATTCATTTTTCAAACGTTTATTCTTATTTTTCTTTTGACATAGTTTATTATATTTTTATCATCATTACATTCACTTTTATTGTGTTTTTTATTTTAAGTTTATTTATTTATATTATCTAAATATACTATTTCATTGTTATTTCTCAACTTTCTTCAATAATATCTTTTTCTTTATTCTCTTTATTTATTATTATTCTTTATCGAAAATAAAGAATAAACAATAGAAATATTGATGAATAGAAATATGAAATAAAATAAAGAATAATAAAGAAATGAATTAAAGAAATAATAAAATAACAAGAAGAAAAACAAGTGTAATAATATGATAGTGTTGATAAACATTGGTTCTAGCTAATGAATTTGAAATTATGTAAAATAGAACAAAATGAAATAAGAATAAGAAATGTATTTTTAGTCTAATCTGTCAATTATAAAATATTAACAAGAGTTGATTATATTCAACAAGAAAAAATTGAATTAATAAAGTGAGTGAATAGATGAAAGTTAAAAAAGAATACGTAGAATGCATTTGAAAATAAAAGCACTGAAAAAAGAATAAAATAATAGAAATACAAAATGAGTATCAAGAATATGATATAAATGATAAAAATAATAAATGAATAAAAATTAACAAAGACTTTAAACATGTAAAAGAATGATATAATGATAATGATGATCAATTCAAATACAATGATAAATATAAACAATATATGAAATACAAATAATACAACAACTCTATCACATATTTAATAAAAGAAAAAAGATGAAAAGATATAAAAAGAAATAATAAATATGAGTAAATAAAAAGAAATAATGAATAAAATATAGAAAATACACATTACAAACTCATTCTATAAATCAACAAATGTGTTAATTACAATTAATTATAATAATGAATAATAAAATGATACTGAAATTAGAATATGAAATACTATATTCCAAATATTAAGTAAAAATCATATAATAATGATGTAACTATATACAAAATGAAAATATGACAAACAGACAATTTAATAAATTAAAGAATTACAGAATAAATTATAAATTATAAATAAGAAGAATGATATAAAATCAATCTAGTTATGATAATGAATGGATGATTTATTCATAAATTATAAAAACAAAAAATAAAAAGAATGAATATATAATGATGATAAAAATGAAGATTTAAAACATAAACAAATATGTAATAAAGAAAAAAGAAGAAAAGAAAGCAAAAAGAATAAAATACATTGACAAAATGTGAATATATAAATAAATGTCAATAATTATATTATTTTGTTATTATCATTCTTATTTCATTTTTGTTTATTC
>NW_001915701.1:0-2345 GCF_000208925.1 Entamoeba histolytica HM-1:IMSS
TCACTAACATTATGTGAACATCCATATGTGAGAAATTTGATGGTTCCTAATTCTTCAATATCAGCCATTCTTCACTTTTTATTGTTTATATTTTAGTAATTTTCTTTTTATTCTTTTTTACCCTTTTTTTTTGTTTCATTCCTTTTTTTTGAGTCTTACCATTTATTCATCATTAACCTCAACCACTTAAATTCTCAAACAACCTTTGTCTTTCCTTCTTCTCTCTTTATTTGTTTAAACCATCACTTTAACCTTCTCATGAGATTATTATGTTATATATAACACTATACTATTTTAATAACGTTTCATTATTATTTCAACTCCTTTCAACTTAAAAATGGAAACTATAAACTCAAAAAGAATGTCTGTTTGTTTGAATAATGTATTTCAGTGAAATGAGAAGATATTCTTATTGATATAGCTTGAAAACGAAATTAGTCAATTAATTGAAGCATTTTATAATTTTGACAAAGATCAAGTTTGTTGTTTTATATTATTTATATGATGGGGTGATTGTTTTTATAACGTTATAATAAAAAACTTCAAAATACTCACATTGGTAGGATGGTTTTATTACAATTGATGAATTAAAAAGTATTCTTATGGATCAAGGTATGTGTATTTCCAATGAAGAAGCAGATGAAGCTGTAAAAGAAGCAAACCCAGATGCTGATGGGTATATTGATTATAAAGCATTTGCTCGTTTCCTTGTTGAAGCTTGTCGTGAATAATTTATTTCCTTTCATTATTTCTAATTTAAATCTTCTATAAAATAAAGTTTTTTTGTGTATGGATTTTCAAATAAAAGTATTTATCATTGGTATTTCAACACGTAAACATTATTATTACAAAATGGGTATTAGTTATTTACTGTAAATGTGTGTTGTGACTATTCTGTATAATATAATCTTAAATTAAAGATAATTTGTTTGAATTTCTTAACAGAAGTTATTTTTATTAGAAGAATTAGTATTAGAGGAATTAGTTCTGTTATTTTGAATTTCTTTATTTTGTTTTTAATAGAATTTAGACTTTTAATTACCTTTATTCAAAATTAAATAATTTCTCAGAGTATAAAAACAAGGAAGGAAGAATAAATATGATTTTATTTTAACAAGTGTATTTTTCTTCTTTTTAAAAAAAATTTGTTCTAAATCTTTCATTTTTCTTCTCTGATTCATAATTTTTTGATTCATTTGAATTAATATTTAGAAATCAAAAGTTTATACTATTTGTTTATTTAAGAAACCATTCAATATGAATGTTTTTCTATGAATGTTTTATTGCTTTATATTTATTTTAAATGATAATGTAATTTGATACACTAGAATTTATAAGCCATTCACAAAGTATTATGATTGGCTTGATAGAAAGTTTTATTATAAATTTATAAATAAAATAGAAACGAATAACATCTCTTTAAATATGACAGAATAACAATCAGAATGAGTTGAAAAATGTATGTTAAAAATTGAAATTCCAATTATTGGTAACGATAAAAAAGCAAATAATTGAAAAAGAAGAGAAAGAAAGATATAAAAGAATAAAAAGAAAGTAAGAAGTTTGATATGATGAAGAAAGAATAAAAGTAGAAAGGAGAGAAGATAAAAATAAAGAAGATAAAGAGTAATAAAACAAAAGAGATGATAAAAGAAGAAAAGAAAGAAAAAAATAAAGGATGCAAATTTTATTGAAACAAATAAAAAAAGTGCAAAATTTAATGATGCAAAATTTAATGATGCAAAATATTTAGCAACATTTTTATTGATGCAAAATATTTTGAAATAAAAATAAATCATCATTTGATATTATTATATTTGATAATAAATTATATTATATATTAAATACATCATATTTCTTTATTATTTATCTTTTATTTCTTTTTATTATTTCATATATTACATTATTATTCATTTATTATTTATATTTCATTTATTAAATAAAATGAAAATGAAAATGTAAAATATCAATTAAATATTCATGAATAATAATTTATTAATATTTAATAATTGAAATAACAAATAATAATGTAACAATAATGATATATTCAATATATTCTTTATTTGATTTGTTCAATATTAGATTATTTTATTTCATTATCATTTCATTGTCTTCATTATTTTATTTCATTTCATATTCATTTATTATTTTTTAAAATCAAATAAACAATAATATTGATATTTATTCATCATATTCATTTAATATAATAAATATACACAACATTTCAGAATAAATAATGAATATTTAACATTGAAAATATTGATTTATTCTATATTTTGTTCAACATAAAATCAATAAAACATATAATTTGATAATACACAAATGAAATAATAAAGAAATATACA
>NW_001915700.1:0-2346 GCF_000208925.1 Entamoeba histolytica HM-1:IMSS
AATAATATCTAATACAATAAAGAAATAAAAAGAAAATACAAATTATTTGAAATAAAATAAGAAATTAATAAGAATATAAAAGATATATAAAGAAATGAAATACAGAAAGAAGAAAAATACCATTAATGAATATTATATTGTGTTTAATATAAACGTGATAACATGAAAGATATAATACATGTTAATCTATCTTATTAATAAAATTAGAAATAAAAACAAAGATGTTTAATTAGAAGAATAAAAGTGTAATGATGATCCTATGAATAATAAATGTACATTATGTCCTATCAATGTTTTTATAATTATTCAAATAATTATCTGATTCACCATATGAGTTATCAGAATTTCTTGTATTTTTATTATCTATTCTATTATTTCTATTTTTTGTTCATTTTGTTGTTTATTTTTTTCTTTATTTAAACTATTGTTTATGATTTAATTGCTGTTTTCATCATCTGACTCTTTGTTTTTTTTTCTATTTGCATTTTAATTGTTATTTTCATATTGTTTATTATGTTCTTGTTCTTTATCTTGTTATTTTTTGTTTATGTTTCTTTTACTTTTATATCTTATTTATTCCCTTAATTTGTTTCTTGTATTTGTTGTGTTGTTGTGTTTTTTTTTGAATTTCCATTATGGGTTTCTGTTGTTGATAGTTTTTTAGTTTCTGTGAATATCCTTCTTGTTATTCTTATTGTTTATATTTTTTTTGAAGTATTTTCTTATGGTTGTTGTTTTGTTGTTTGTTTTTCATTATGTTGTGATGTGTTTCATGTGTTGATGTCGGGTATTATTGTTGTGTTTTTTTCTTTTTCTGTTGTTATTTGACATTAATTTTCTTCTTATTCTGTTGTTCTCCGTGGTTTTGTTTCTGAATGTTCTTGTTGTAATGTTTGTCTTTTCTTGCTGACAATTTCTTTGGGGTTGTTTTTGTTTCTGTGTTATTACATTTTCTTCTTTAGATAACCCTTTAAATATTGTTTATACAAATTGGGTATTCTTTTATGTTTATTTGAATATATTTATGTGTATATTACTTCTTTATTCTTTATTGTTAATACTTTCTGTTGCACTTATTATTACAATAATCAATATAAATATGATCATTTGATGATTTGTAACACCCTTCTTCTCTTAAATATACTTTTATTCTTTTTCATTCTATTGAGTTTATATATGACAAATAGCAATTACAGTTCAAATTAAATGAATGAGTCAATTCAATATTAAATTAAAACCAAATTCATTTTTGTACTTCAAAATGAATAAATATTAAATTTAATAAAATAAATCACAGTCATAATGTGAAACTATTCACAATTTTAATTCACAACACAAACCATTATATTATAAGAATGTGTTTATTATTAGTTATATTCATCAGTATTAATTATTTATTATACAACGTATATAATTAATGTTACAAAAAAGTATTAAAAGTCAATAACAACAGAATGAAATTTCATATCAACAAAGAAATTTAACTGATGAAGAATTGATGTGAATATTCATTATCTGTATTAATAGAAATACAATAATATCACAATAACAATTGTCATAAAACTTATTACAATAAGATTTGTTTCTTTCACTTTCTTGTCACACGTATTTATTATCAGTTCTAATAAATATAATACACAAAAAAATAAAATAACAATGAAACTATAAAGAAAATCAAAATAAAGAAGATAATAAGAAAATATATGAACTAAATTTCAAATGGGAATTACAACAATGTGAATTTCAATTAGTATAAAAATAAAAAATGTTAATATTTTACAGAATTAATTCTAATAACACATTAGAACATTAATAAGAAAATAAAATTATAATAGAAATGAATTTATATTGAAATAAAATATGTTAAATCAATACAATAATCAACACCCGATATTTATATTATCTAATTGTTGGTATATTTATTATTTATTGAATTTTATATTCATTTATTTTAAATAATTATAATTTAATATTTTATTTAATTTATTTTATTCTTGTAATATAAAACACAAAGACTTATACTATCTCCATTATATTATATTTATTATTTACATTTTATTAAATATGCAACTATTAATATTGTTATTTGTTTATTAAATGGAGTATTTGAATATTTAATAATATTATTTATTGTATTTTATTAAAAAGAATAATAAAAGTGATTTGTATCAATTTAAATCTCATAGATATAATAAAGAATAGAAAAGTTGAGATAGAGAGTCATGGCAACGAAAAAAAGCAAATAATTGAAAAAGAAGAGAATGAATGATATAAAAGAATAAAAAGAAAGTAAAAAGTTGGATATGATGAAGAAAGAATAAAAGTAGAAAGGAGAGAATATAAAAA
>NW_001915699.1:0-2362 GCF_000208925.1 Entamoeba histolytica HM-1:IMSS
TAATAGTGGAGATATATCTGGATATTCATCTTCTTTAGACTTATTTAGGTGTTGTCTTTTTCCATATTTCATCATTTTATAATTCCATCTTATTCTTTTCAATTTATTCTTTCTTGCTTCTATTTCAATTATTTTCATCTTTCGGAGGTATTTATAATAGTTTATTTGTTCATTTGTTTTTACTTTAATATGATATATATCATATTTCTTAATATGTAATATTCTTTTTAATTTCATATATTGTTTATTATGGAGTAAATATCTTATTCTACATATTTTTGATTGTAATATTCTTTCTATACTTCTCTTTCCACTTCTTTCTTGTTTATTTTTATTAATTATGTTAATAGTTGAAGTTACAGATTTAATATAATGATAATAATCAACTAATGTATTGATTATTATTTCATTTTTATTAATAATATTAATTATTTGATGTATTTTCTTCTTATTGTAATAATAGTTAATAAATTGTACATCTTCTTGTTCTTTCATTTCTTCTTCTTTAAATACTTTCATTACCTCCTCTTCTTCTATTTCTTCTTTCTTGTTCACTTTTGATATTATTTCTTTTAATTCATTATCTTTCCATTGGTGTTTTATTATTTCTTCCTCCATTATTCTATTGATTTCTCTTTTAATTTCATTCTTTATTTTAAATGTCTTCTTTAATATTTCTTTATATTCATTAATATCATTTACTTTAATTCCAAATTCATGTATTAGTCTTTCTATTAACTCTTCTTTAAGTTGACATCTTAATTTTCTTTCAAATAATTTCAAAGAAAAACATTTATAAAATGTTAAAATTTCTTCTTTTCTATCTCTTTGCTTCATTTGTTTTTTTTGCTTGTCTAATTCTAATGTGATGATATTCTTATGCTGAATATCCATTTCTTCAATGGATTTCTGCATTAACTTTCTTTTTTGGAATATCATCTTCACTTGATGATATTTCATCAGCTACTACCACATTGGGGGAGAGGTCATTCACAATTTGTGTTTCTGATGAGTCTGTTATATTGTAATTTATCTCATCTTTCTTCTTTTCTTCTTGTGTATTTTTATTTTCTAATTTAGATAATTTATCTTTCAGGAATAATAATTATTGTGTTAAGTTATTTACTTCAGACCTTTTTCTTTCAGATTCAGCATGGAATTTGAATATTTTTTATCGCACTCGTGGTTTTTTGTGTTTATCTCCTTCTCATGCTTCTTCTTTAATGCCATAATATCTTTTGTTAGTTTTTTTATGGTTTGGTCTTTTATTTGTATTTCATTTTTCATTTCTTCTTTCTCTTTCATATCCTCCTCCACTTTTTCCTCTATTTCTTTTATTCTTTTTTCCTTTTTACTGTTTTCTTCTTCCTTTTCTACCAGCCTCTTCTTCTCTCCTTTAGTAAACCTCCTCTTCTCCTCAGCAAGCCTATCTTCTACTCTCGTAGAATCTTTATCATCGTCTTCTTCATTTTCAATACTCATTACATAGTTATTGTATATTCTATTGTCTTTAATCTCAATTACATTGAATTGGTTATCATCTTCTTCCATCGTCATACTAATAGTTTCTTCTTCCATTCTGATTGTTTTTGTTTTTTCTCGTGCAAGAAAATACCATCTTCTCCATATTGTTGATGATGTATATTCTTTAATCTTGGTATTTTTAATTTCTTCTACTTCTTGTGGTGTAAGTATTTTAATTTCTTCTTCAAAGAGTCTTTTCCAATATTCTTGATTTTGTATTTCAATGATTTCTTTTCTTTGATTTCTATTTTGTTTCGTATTTTGATATTGTTTGTACCTTCTTTGTGTGTTATTATGATATTTATTTCTATTATATTGATATTGTTTATTTCTATTTAAATTATTATTATTGTCAAAGTGTTTATGACGATGATTATGATTGAAGTGATGAGTGAAAAGAATTGTAAAAACAATGCTGTGATGGTAATGGAAACAATAAAAAGAAAAAAAAAAAACGAAAAAAAAAAAAAAAAAAGATTATACGATATATATCTATCTTTTTATCTTATACACTATTCCTTGTACTTTTATACCTATATGACTATATGTTTATATGACTATATGACTATATGTTTATATCACTATATACCTATATGTTTATATGCTTATATGTTTATATGTTTATATCACTATATCACTATATCACTATATCACTATATGTGCTCTTATATCTTTATATCACTATATCACTATATGTGCTCTTATATCTTTATATCTTTATATCTTTATATCTTTATATCACTATATACTATGAACTTATATGTGCTTTATATCCTTTGTGATGGCTTTGTAGTTAAGTGGTAAAATACCCGCTTTGGGTGCGGGTGGCCCGGGTTCG
>NW_001915698.1:0-2367 GCF_000208925.1 Entamoeba histolytica HM-1:IMSS
ATAATAAAGAAAGAAAAATAAATTTAGAAAATGAAAGAATTAAAGAAATAATAGAAGAAAGTAAAACAATGAATTTGAAAGGAGTAACAATAACAATAGAAGATATTGAAAAATTAATAACTATAATACCATCATAGAATGCATCATGTATAAACACATTACAAGGATATTATCTGAAAAATAGAAAGTAATAGAGACAAAATAAAGAATATATTTAATGAATGGATAGAAATACTAAAAACATTCACATTAGAAATGTTAAGAGGAAGAATAATTTTAATATATAAATGTGGAGATAATAAAAAATCCAGAGAATTATAGACAAATCACTTGTTTAAATATAATTATGAAAATATTCACAACAATTATAAAAATGAAGATAGAAGAATAACTAATAAAGAATAAAAATAAATTTAAAAATAATAAAAGTCAATATTGAAACAAGAAATTGAGTTTAGCAGCTAATGAATGAAATATAAAGAATTTAATAGAAATAAAATAAAGAGAAACGAGACATAAAAGATAATTAGAAACATTTTATGATAATAAAAAGCATCTGATAATGTAAATCATACATGACTAGAAATTACATTAAAATACTTAAAAATGCAATTTCAAATAACACAAATAATAAAAAGTAAGAGTGAAAGATAGAGAATAAAATATGATATAAATATAAAAAAGAAATATGAGAAGTCAAAATAAACAATTATATTTTACAATGTGACTATATTCTCTCTTATTCATATTCAAAATAAATATCATTTCTGATGTAATTCTTTAAAATGAAAATGACTAAAAGTGACACATGTATTATATATTGATGATATTAAAGTAACTAATGAAACAAAATGGAAATAACACATCAGAAAATAATTGAAACAAATGAATCAATAGAATTGAAATAAAAAATAAATGATGAATAGTAAAAAGAGGAAATATAAGTAATGCAGATAACACGAATATTATACAATTATAAGATAAAGAATATTCATATAAATAATTATGAGATGATCAAATTTACAAGAAATGATGATACAGAATGTATATGGAAAATAATTAATAATATAAAAGAATGAATAGAAGAAATAAATGAAATGATAATAATAAGAATTATATTAATAGAATAAATACAGAAATAATACCAAAATTCACATATAGTGCTTCTATTGTTAAATAACCAATTACGAACTTAAATGAAATGAATAAAATGATAAGAAAATGAATAAAATAATGAAATGTAATAAGTACAGGAATATGTACGAGTAGATTATATTTTAATCAAAATAAAATGGAAATGGATTAAAAAGTATAAGAGATGAATGTGGTATTGAAATAATAAGAAAAAATATCTATTTCAAGTTGAAAAGATGAGATATAATATGAGATATAATAAAGAAATATGAAAAAGAAATGAATATTGAATAGATTGTATAAAATATGTGGAAAAAGAATAAACAACGAAAAATAAAGATAAAAAGAAAATAATAAAATACATAAAAGACAAGTTTCAAGAAGAATATATCAATAAGTGGAGAAATAAGAAAGTAAGGAATGAATGAATATTTAAAATGAATTGAAGATAAAATGACCGACAAAAAGAAAAACAAATAAAGTATGGAAAACAATTAATAATATAAAGAAAGTATATATTCAAATAAAGAAAAAGTAAGAAATAATAGAATAAGAAAAGTAATTTGGATAAATGAACAAAAATATGCAATGAGTAATATCTGTAATAAAATACCAACAATAAATAATGTCATTCTTAACTGTATAATCACTAAAAAACACAGACGAATAAACATGATAAATTAGAAGATATATATGGAGAGATTTAAAAATTAAATAAGAGATATATAAAGAAGAAGAAATAAAGAAAAAAGAGAATAAGAAAATACAAAGAAATTAATAATAAGAAAAGAAGAATAGAGAAAGATAAAATACTTATGGTTTGAATCAAGAAATAATAAATAAGAAAGAATGAAAACTTTGATAAAAGATAAGCTATTTGTGTCAAGGATTTAAATAAAAAAGAAGCAATAATCATAGATATGACAATAGTAAAAGACAATAATATAAGTAAAACATTTACAAATAAAATAAATATATGAAAATACAAGAATATATCAGAAAAATAGAAAGAATAATAAGAGTAATAGTTATATCATTCATAATAACAGTAGGAAGATTGATAAATAAAGAAAGAGTTAGATTGTTGAGAAATGAATGAATTAAAATTCGACTGAAAATAATGGTAAAAGATATTGTAATATCATATATGAAAGACATTATGAAACATTGAGGAGAATATTCAGGAATATACAGTGATGTAGAAGAATAAGTAGAAGTAGACTCTGGAGGGTG
>NW_001915697.1:0-2368 GCF_000208925.1 Entamoeba histolytica HM-1:IMSS
ATACTAAACCTGATTCTTTTGTTCTTAAGTTAGACTATGATCCTATCTACCAAGATACTTCTTTTGTCTATACTTACGATTATTAAATTTGTTATTAAAAACAAATTATTAGTTGTAATTTTTGTTAAATTAACTTTTTTCTATTTTTTATTTAAATAAACTCAAATTAGGATTTATAATAACAAAATAATAAAGAGAAAAAAGTGTTTTATCTAGTTTTGTTAAGAGTTTATACTTGTACTATTTTAAAGAATAAATCAATTCAAGTCATAATATTGTCTTTGTCATTAAAATAAATTAATCTGCTTTAATAACCATTTGCACAAAGAACTGTGTGATGTGTCTTACATTCTTATAATGTCAATTAAATGAAAAGGTGAACAAACATTATTTCAAGAAATTAAAACAATGAAATAAAATAAAATGAAAAAGAAGGTAGTAAAAGATAAAATGGTTTAATACAAACAACAACTAAAGAATATAAAAAGGGATAAATAAAAAGAATAAAAGATTTGTTTTTTATATTTTTGTTTTAAATGAAAGAACTAAGAAAAAAAAAACAAAAAAACAAAAAGAATTGAAAGAGAAATGGAAGAGTTAAAAATTGAGATAATTCCAATTATAAGTGAAGAAGAAACAAGAGAATTAATAAAAGAGAGATGTATTGTAGGAAGGATTATTGAAAAAAAAATGACAGGAAAAATAATGAAAGAAATACAAGAACTTCCAGTAGGAATGAATCATTTAAAAAGGATAAGACGATATGAAGGAGAATTAGAAATAATAATTTGTAAAATAAAACAAGAAGAAGAAAATAAAAAAGAAGAAGAAATAATAAACGAATGGAAAATAAAAGAAAATAATATTCAAATGATACAAAAATTAGAAGGAATTGATATAAATTCAATTAAAATTATTGAAGTACCAAAATATGCACCAGTTAATAAAGAACAATATAAAGTATTCTCAAAAGTTTGGCCATGTAATTTACTTCCACCTTCATTACCAACACCAAACATTGAATATGAAGAAATAAATTATATTAAAGAAATGTTTAATAAATTAAATATTAATCAAAACATTGAAACTCAAACAATAAATGAAGAATTAAAATGTGATAAAAGATGTATTGCTTTAGTTTGTAATTGTAATAAAATAATTGAAACAATTCAAAAAGATACTACAATAAAATCTAATCACCCTTTACTTCATGCTCCTTTTAATGCATTACAATCAATTCCTTTGAATCATAAAAAATATCTATGTACTGGATTTGATCTTTTTACTACTCATGAACCTTGTTTAATGTGTGGAATGGCTTTATTACATTCAAGATTCGGAAGAGTTTTTTTTATTCATCAACATAAAACAAATGGTGCATTTACTATTCATCACTTAAATAAAAAGAAACAACTTAATCATCATTTTAATGTTTATCAAATAAAGTTTATTTAATTATTCTTTTTTTCTGACAAGATTAATTTATTTTTTTATGTTTTTTTTAATAAAATAATCAAGGAAATCCTTTTCCAATGAATGAAATACAACAAATTTTAATGCAATGATTATTGTGTAATAACAATTTGTATTGTAAAGAAAAGCAAACAATTGATAGAAAGCTATTATCATACAATAAAAAGAGAAATGTCAATAGCAATAAATGGCATAATAAGAATGATAAACGATACACCAAGGAAAATTGATTAGAAGAAGAAAAAAAAAAAAAAAAGGTCAATTATTAGATATATCCACAATTGGATTTTCTTCACATTGAGAAGTGATTATTTCAGTTTCTTCATTATACTATATTTGTGTAATAGAGTTCATTTTTAACATACTCGCATTAGATTGTTCTGCTTCTAATGTGCTGCCAGAATTGAATGTGTAAAACATTAAGTCTTTCATATTTTTATAATGATTGTTCGTAGAATTTTGGCAAAGTCTAATTTTAATTTCAATGTTTTTAATCTTCTTACAGACTCTTTGTGTATTAATCAATTTATTGATAATATAACAGTGATTATTTCTACATATATTATTTCTCTATTATTTCTTAATTTCTCTTGTAATTCTTTGTATTTATTTATTTTGTGAATGTAATTTAATTCTAAATTATTATCTTGACATATAACAACATCTATATTATATCATTTTCTTTCATATTTTGATAATATATATCTGGTCTTCTAGCATGGAAAGAATGGTCACTAACCAATAAATCTTTATTGTAAGTTATAACCATTTCATCATTATTAATACATTTAGGAGGATTATTAAAATCAATAGCATCAAATTCATTAAAATGTGTAATTAATATCTGTTTATATATTTGTTTACATACATAATCATGTTTTGATATTTGATTCTT
>NW_001915696.1:0-2374 GCF_000208925.1 Entamoeba histolytica HM-1:IMSS
ATTATTCATGAATATTTAATTGATATTTTACAATTTCATTTTCATTTTATTTAATAAATGAAATATAAATAATAAATGAATGAATAATAATTTAATATATGAAATAATAAAAAGAAAAGAAAGATAAATAATAAAGAAATATGATGTATTTAATATATAATATAATTTATTATCAAATATAATAATAATATCAAATGATAATTTATTTTTATTTCAAAATATTTTGCATCATTAAATTTTGCGCTTTTTTATTGCACTTTTTTGTTTGTTTCAATAAAATTTGCATCCTTTATTTTTTTCTTTCTTTTCTTCTTTTATCATCTCTTTTGTTTTATTACTCTTCATCTTCTTTCTTTTTATATCCTCTCATTTCTACTTTTATTCTTTCTTCATCATATCAAACTTCTTACTTTCTTTTTATTCTTTTATATCATTCATTCTCTTCTTTTTTCAATTATTTGCTTTTTTCGTTTCCATGTTTGTAAACAAATATTTAAACATTTATTAATTACATATTTTAATGAATTTGATTCATTTGGTTTTAATATTCCTCATAATTGTATTAATAATGATGAAATGGTTATAACTTACAATATTGATTTATTGGTTAATGAAAATTCATTTCCATGCTAGAAGACAAGATATATATTATCAAAATATGAAAGAAAATGATATATTATAGATGTTGTTATATGTCAAGATAAGAATGTAGAATTCAATTATATTCATAAAATAAGTAAGTACAAAGAATTATAAGAGAAAATAAGAAATAATAGAGAATTAATATATGTAGAAATAATACCTGTAATATTATCAATAAATTGATTAATACATAAAGAATCAGTAAGAAGATTAAAAGCACTGAAATTACAATTAGACTTTCTCAATACTATACAAATAATAACAAACAAAATATGAAAGACTTAATGTTTTACACATGAAATTCTAGAAACATATTAAAATAAGAACAATCTAATTCAAGTGTGTTTGAAATAAACTCTATAACACTATTAGAACATATTGAAGAAACTAAAATAATCATTTCTCTTTATGAAGAAAATCAAATAATATTTATATTTAATATTTGACTTTTTTGCTTTTTTCAACATGTTTTATACAATCTATTCAATATTCATTTCTTTTTCATATTTCTTTATTATATCTCATATTATATCTCATCTTTTCAACTATAATTATATATTTGTTCTTATTATTTAAATACAATATTCATCTCTTAAACTCTTTATTCCATTTCCATTTTATTTTGATTGAAATATAATCTACTCGTACACATTCCTGTACATATTATATTTCATTATTTTATTCATTTTCTTATCATTTTATCTATTTCATTTATTTTCATAATTGGTTATTTAACAACAGAAACATTGTATGTGAATTTTGGTATTATTTCTGTATTTATTCTATTAATATAATTCATATCATTTCATTTATTTCTTCTATTCATTCTTTTATATTATTAATTATTTTCCATATACATTCTGTATCAACATTTCTTGTAATTTGATCATTTCATAATTATTTATATGAATATTCTTTATCTTATAATTGTATAATATTCGTGTTATCTGCATTACTTATATTTCCTCTTTTTACTATTCATCATTTATTTTTTATTTCAATTCTATTGATTCATTTGTTTCAATTGTTTTCTGATGTATTATTTCCATTTTGTTTCATTAGTTACTTTAATATCATCAATATATAATACATGTGTCACTTTTAGTCATTTTCATTTTAAAGAATTACATCAGAAATGATATTTATTTTGAATATGAATAAGAGAGAATATAGTCACATTATAAAATATAATTATTTATTTTGACTTCTCATATTTCTTTTTTATATTTATATCATATTTTATTCTCTATCTTTCACTCTTACTTTTTATTATTTGTGTTATTTGAAATTGCATTTTTAAGTATTTTAATGTAATTTCTAGTCATGTATGATTTACATTATCAGATGCTTTTTATTATCATAAAATGTTTCTAATTATCTTTTATGTCTCGTTTCTCTTTATTTTAATTCTATTAAATTCGTTATATTTCATTCATTAGCTGCTAAACTCAATTTCTTGTTTCAATATTGACTTTTATTATTTTTAAATTTATTTTTATTCTTTATTAGTTATTCTTCTATCTTCATTTTTATAATTGTTGTGAATATTTTCATAATTATATTTAAACAAGTGATTTGTCTACAATTCTCTGGATTTTTTATTATCTCTACATTTATATATTAAAATTATTCTTCCTCTTAACATTTCTAATGTGAATGTTTTTAGTATTTCTATCTATTCATTAAATATATTCTTTATTTATCTCTATTACTTTCTAATTTTTCAGATAAT
>NW_001915695.1:0-2382 GCF_000208925.1 Entamoeba histolytica HM-1:IMSS
TGAAGTATGAAGAATATAAATAAAATATTGATTCATGTTTTATGGAATATTTTGAATATTCATTATTTATTCTTCTTTGCATTTCGTATTCATATTCATGTTATTATTCATTCTTATATTCATTTGTGTTTAATTAATAGTTATTTATCATTAGAAGTATTTGTTTGTATTTTAGTGCGATTAATTCGATAAACAGTGAGATTATTAACTAAATTTATTCATTAAATATTCAATTATGTTGATTCTTATTATTCAAATTATTTTATTATTCAAATTATTAACTGTTGATATTTCATAAATAAAAATCAATAAATAAAATGTTAATATTAATGATATTAATGATATTAAAGAATTGAGAATTGTTATGTTATTATTGTTTCATATTGTTATTATTTTCTTTATTTCTTTTTGTTAATTATTGGTTTATTTGAATGTTTTGTTTATTCTATTTTTTTAAATATTTGTTTTGTACTTTATGCATTGTATTAATAACATGATACTTTTTATTTCATTTTCATATTAATTTTGGTTATTTGTTTTGATTTGTTGTTTTTGATTTGTTTTCTTTGTGTTATTCACATTCTATTATTTCATGTTTTGACATTCGTTAATTGTTAATTGTTTTGTTATGTTAAACATTATTCTGTTAGTATTTGTATGATTTTGTTATATTCATTATTGTATTGGTTTTATTCATTTAATTTCATTCTTTTATTGATTAATTTATTGTTAGTCATCTTTATTGTATTTTGTTGTTTTATTGTCATTTCTTTTAATCATTTCTATATATTTTTATATTTCAATTTCTTCTTTTTATTTGTTATTTGTTTTGTTTGTATTTGTTACGAATTTGTATTTGTTAATTATTGTTGATTATACATATAAAAACAAATGATTTAGAATGTTTATATTGTTATTAATTAATATGATTAATTCGTTATTTCTTTATGATTTGTTTATTAATTATTTTAGTTTTATGTAAATTTGATTTATTATGGATATTATTTGCTATTTGTTTATTATTTATTTATCATTTTTATTCTTCTTCTTATTTTGTTATTTATTTGGTATTATTTATTGGTATTTTATATTGATTATGTTGAAATTATGTTGTTTGTATTATGTTTTTAACATCATATTTATATAATTCAAAATAAACATAAAAGAATAGTAATGAAACATATTGTAGTTTTGAATTGGTTATATTCATCTGTTATTTCTATTTATTCATTCATTGTTTTGATTTATATGATTAATTATCTATTCATTTGTTGGTTGTTTTATTCATGATTTTTAGTTATATTCATTTTGATTTATTATGGTTGTTTTGAATTATTTCATCATTATTATAAATGAATGATATTGTTAATTAATTGATTTGATTAATTAAAATGAAATGTAATTGAATGAATGTATTGAATATCGAATAATATGTTATTTTAATAAAACTATGCATTTTATTATCTTTTTATATTGCACTCATATAATAATAATTAGTTGATATTTGAAGTTAGTATAACATTACTAAATTAAATCATTTTCATTTATTGTTATTTGAAATACACTTCTTTCATTCTTAAAATATTCATTTTCATTCATTTCTGTCATTATTCAATATTTATCACATCTTTTTGTTGTTTCATTTCATATGAATATTCATTGTTCATGTTTTCCTTTTGTATATTCTTATTAAATTTAATTCAATTTAGACTTTCCTCATTAACGAAATTAGACAAATGAGGAGATTATTTCAGTATCGATTTTGAATGAAATAAGCAATTTGGTGAAAGAAATGGGTTGTTAGAATTGAAACTGTAAAAAGATAGTGAATAATAAAATAAAATAGAAATAAAACTATTCTTTTTAAAAATAGAAAACTGCCAAACCTAATTCTTTAAATACACTTCATCTACAAATCACAATGTGCATGAGACTGTATGATTAAACACTTTTGTTTATTCGGGTTCTTTGCACAAGAATATTTCCATTCTTTTCGATTGTATTAACCATTTGATATGATTTTCTGGAATGGGTAAATCATCACTGATTCATTCTTTCACTTACTCACATCTCAACAAATGCTTGTGATGTTTGTCTTGTATCAATAACATATTACCAAGATATTTGAGTTGTAATGAATATGAGAATCAATATGAACATTCTTTTATAAAATAAACATCAATGAAAGAAGTTAATTCGTCTTTCATGTTGTTATTTAAATGAAACTCTTCTTTTATTGTTTATGTTTTTTAATTTCAAATAAACAACAATAATAATGGAAATTTATAATTAAATTAAGACAATTTTCATTAATTACAATGAATGTCATCTTGAAATATAGTCATGTTGAATAACTTATGAATTAATAAAATAAAACTAATT
>NW_001915694.1:0-2385 GCF_000208925.1 Entamoeba histolytica HM-1:IMSS
TACATTGGAATATCAATATCTTCATTTGTTCCATTTATTTGTTTTATAAATGAAATTAAATATTCTTTGAATTGTTGTTTTTCTTTTTTACCTTTTTCAATTTTCTTTTCTGGGATATAATTAAAAAAACATCTAGTCCAAACAATACAAACATGTTTCCAACTGTCTTTTATTGGAAAAACATCATTTATAATTTTAATAACTCGTTTAAGATTATCAGTAAATTTAAACGTATTATAATTCATTGTTAATACAATTCCTTGTAATCCTTCAGCTCTAACACAATCAACAATATTTTGAATATGTTTTTCATCAAATCTATAATAATCAGTATCATGAAAACCAGGTGTATCAATAACAACTAAATCACTTCTATCTCCTTCTCCAAAACATTTAGCAACTTCTTTTGTTTCTGAAATTGTACTATCACTAACTCTAAAAACATTCTTCTTTAAAATGAAATTACCAAGTAAACTTTTACCAACACCTGTTTCTCCAATTAAAAGTAATTTTGTTTGTTCACCTTCTTGTAAACTCATTATTTATTTTTTAGTTCCTATTTATTTAAATATTATTTCAGTGTATTTATATTTATTTTTGTTTTTGTTGAATGACGTTTATTTCATTTTATTTATTATTTAATGATATTTCAAACTATTTTAATTCACTTTTTTGTTTATTAACAATAACCCATTCATATTTGAAGTTTGTATTTCAGAAATACACAAATATTAATACATATTCAAACATTGATTCACTCAGTTATTATTTGATTATTATTCTGAAATAATTTAATAAGAAATATAATAAATAATAATAGAAATAATGAAATAAGATAATATGAAAGAATAATAATAAAAGAAAAAGATATAAATGATGATATTAATAATAAATGAAATTATACATAATAATATAATAATAATAATGATATATTCATTTATTAAATAAGAAATAAAGAAATAATAAATCAAAATTAAAATAACAATTAAATAAGAAATTAAAAAGAAGAAATAAACAGAAATAAAAAAGACAATAAAATAAAATGATTCATTCATAAAACAAGAAGAAAATCTAAATAATAAATGAAATAAAGAAATTATTTATTTTTAATAACAGTGAATGAAAGAATTAATCTCACATGAGCAAGGAAGAGTAAATGAAAATACTATTAACACTTAATTATTTATTTTTATATTTAGTTTCAATACACTTCTTGGTGGTTATTATACCATCTCTTTACTTTCATGTATCTCTTTTATTGTTAGCCATTTGTATTTGTTATTTGTGTAATCTTTATTATTATTGTATTTATCTTATTTCTTATTTGTTTTTCTTTGTATCTTTCATCTTCTAATCCTATTTTCCTTTGTATATCATTTACCTTTATTATTATGCAATTTATTGACATTGACATTTCTTTTTTATTGTATGACATTGGGTTTCTATGTTTTGTTTGTTTTTCTTTACAATACCTAATGTTTTAAACATTGCATTTAGCATTAAAATTTGTTGTATTTCTTGTATTGGGAAAGATTATTTTCCATGTGAATTAATATAAAATAAAAAGTTAATTTCTATCATTTAAAGAAAGAAGAAATTATAAAATATAACCATTTGAAAATATTTGTTTTTACATCAAATTTGAAATAAAAATGATAAACTTCATTTAAGAAATAAACAAAATGAAGTTATAACTAAAAAATAAATAATGAGTTTACAAGAAGACATACAAGAAGTTCAACTACTTTTAATTGGAGATATAAATGATGGTAAAAGTTCACTTAGTAATTTCATCGTTAAAAATAATAAATTTCAAGTAAATGATAGTAATAATATAATAACACAAGAAACAAGTGGGTTTTAATGAGAATATGATAGAACTTATGTATTTGATATTGACACACATTGATTTAATGATTATGATGGTATAGAAAAAGAAAGACAACAAAACAAAGAAATAGTAGATCATATTAAAGAACAAAAAGAAATGGAATCTATTGTTATCTGATTAGACGTTAATATTCCTCGATTATCACAACGTATTAAAACAATGATTCAAATAATAAATAATATTTTCTCAAATTATGATTTTTGTGAATATGTGTGTATTGTATTGAATAAATGGTATTGTTATATACCTCAAAAATATTAGACAAAATGACAGAAGTTAAAAAGAAGTATTGTTTTAAGAAATATCAAAACTCATTGAAGAAATAGTAGAAGATGAAGTAGTTCATATATCAATGTATTTTGTAGATTCAAAGTGAATTGAGAACTTTGATAATAGCAGATTAGAAAATGAAATTGCAATGGTTTTAACATGGAGTAGTTTTTTACCTTCAATTAATGTCGATAAAATATGAGAAGTGAATGTAAAATATAAAA
>NW_001915693.1:0-2392 GCF_000208925.1 Entamoeba histolytica HM-1:IMSS
ATAAAAAAGAAATAAAAAGAATAAATGAATATAAAATTGATAAATAATAGAAGAAAGAAATATAACCAACAACGAAAAACAAATAATATAAAAAGAATAAAAATATATAAAAGAATAAAAATAAAGTAGAAGAAGAATATAAAAAGTAATAAATCAAAAAGATGTAATAAAAGAAGAAAAGAAGAAATAAAAAGTGTATTTTTTAATGTAAAAATTAGAAATATTCAATAAAAGTGTCTAATTTAATGATGTAAAATAATTAATATTGTTTTATTAATGAAAAATATTTTATTCTTTTTATGTTTATTATTTATATGTATAATTTAAACATGATGTTTATTATATAATCAATCATATGTGTTATGTTATTATAGCATATAATAAGTGATAAAATATAAATGAAAATGATATGAATATATGATATAGAATATAAAACAAAAGAATAATAAGAATAAATGATAAATAAAAGGAGAAATGATAATCAATAATATTAATATAAAATCAAAGTATAAAAGATAAAAATAATATTAATATAAAACAAAAGAGAATAAATATAAATTGAAAATAGATATAAATGATAATAATATAAAAGATGAATATTCAAATAAACAAATACATCTAAATAGAAAAGAATAACAATAAGAAAATCTAAAGAATATAAATAGAAAAAACATAAAATAAGAATAATATAATAATATATAGATAATAAGAAGAATACAAAGATATAAATAATATAAACAGAGAAATAAATATATAAAAATACGATAGATAAATAACATATAAATAAAAGAATAAAAAGAATACAAATAAATATGAATAATCAAATAATATATTTCATTAATATTTCATACAAAATGAATACAAATGATTATAAAATATAAACATAAATATTTATATATTCTGTATTTATCATATTTTTTATTTTTATTTTAGGAGCAAAATATAATAAATGGAAAAATCTATGGATGCAAATTTTTTTGCATCTTTTTTCTTTTTTGTAAATTATTTAGATGCATTTTTTCTTTGCTAATTTTCGTACCCTTATTCTGTTTAATATTATCAATTGAATTATATCTTCTTGTTTATTATAATTGTAATTCATTTCATGTTTATTATATTCATTGGTATTGTAAAATCATGTAGTTGTAGTTAATTGTGTATTAAAAAGCATATTTTAAAAGTTGATTGAAGTTATTAACTTCATCATTTTCTAAAAAATAAAATTAATGTTAAAATATATCGTTTACAATGTGATATGATGAACCAACAAACTAATAAGACTCAACGAATGTACAAATATATTTAAATTAACAATACTAATTAAATAATGTTGTTATTTTAACATATTCATGTTTAAAAGTAAAACATTTTGATTATTAAGTGTATTGAAATATATTCTTAGTTTAACACTATGAATAAATGAACATGTTTTAAATTCAATTTATTAATATTTGACCTGACTATTCATTTATTAGTGCCAGCTTTAACGTTAAATGATGTGAATGAACTTAATTAATTTGTTGAATAATCAAAAACAAAGAATGATAGAAATGAACATAAAGTATAAATATGAAAGAAGTTAATAATGTTATAATAACTATACCATGTATTACATTAACATATAAAATGATAGTTACAATGGCAATAGATGAGAGAAGAAAATATATGAAATAAATAAAAAAAATATTCATTAAAAGATGATGAAATAGAAAGATTAATGAGAAATAATTGAAGAATAACATGAGAAAATGATGTATTGATAATTTTCTAAAGAATAGATGAAATATTAATGTTGATTAACTTTAATTAGACTGTGTAAAATATATTCATTCATTTATTATAAAAAACATTGATATCTCATCAAATACAATTGATGAAAAGAAATAGTATTCACATTAAAAATAAACATTATTATTCAATTGATTGTCTTTTATATTATTCTTCCTTTTTCTTTCAACCTCTTTCTTTTATAAAATACATTCAATTATATTATTATCCTTTTTAGTTATCAGTTATTTTAACTTCAATCTTACCATCTTCATATCCTATCTTAATTTTACTCTTCTCTTTCATCACTCCTCCTATTATTGACTTCGTTATTTCTGTAACTACTGTCTTTTCAATATATCTTCGCATTGGTCTTGCTCCATATGCTATTGAATATCCTGCTTTAATGATTCCTTCTATTGCTGCTTCCGTCATTTCAACTTCACTTCCTGGATATCTCTTTTTAATGACTTTAATCACTTCTCCCATTTGTAATTTAACTATTTCTTTCAATTCTTTCTCTGAAAGTGGTGAAAATACTATAATATCATCCATTCGATTGAGAAACTCTGGTTTAAACGACTTCTTCACTATTTCCATGACTTGTTCTTTAACTTGTTCATCA
>NW_001915692.1:0-2401 GCF_000208925.1 Entamoeba histolytica HM-1:IMSS
ATGAAGTGTTAGATTAGAACACACAACAAGAATAAATAATGAAAATAAATGAAATGGTACCATCTCATAAATTCAATAATTAACACCACATAAACAACAAAAATCAATAAATCACAACATGAAATAGAATAAATAAAAATTTAATTGATTTATAAATAATAAGAAAAAGAATGAATTTAACAAGAGATAATAAAAAAGAAAATAAAAAGAAAATAGGTAGAATAAATATAAATATAATGAAATACTAATATTAATTAATCATATAAGAATAATTAAATAAATGATGAATTTATTCTTAAAATAACAATGATTTGAACTTTGAATTGAAATTATCATTCATTTTATTCATTATTGTTGTTATTGTTTATGATTTATTTATTAAATTTAATGTTTATTTAATTTTGTTGATTAAATTACAAAAATGAATTGAATTTTAATTTAATATTTCATTTCATTCTATTTATTGTTGAAGTTCAAAATACAATAATACATCAATATAATGAAATGAAAAATGAGTGATTGAGTCATTATGAAGTAAAAAGAAAGTAAATGATAATAATAGAAAATGAAGAGAGGATTTAAAGGGAAAAACTTACATACATTTCATTCAATGTTTATATTTCTATTAATTATTGTAATTACTAATGCAACAGAAAGTATTGTAAATAAAGAAGAAAGAAATAGAGAAGTAATTCACACACATAAATATGCAAACCAACTTAAAAGAATCTACAATTTATATAAAACACATTTAAAAAGTGAGGAGCCAGAAAAGGTAACACCAAAAATACCACAACCAGCAAGTCCAAAAACTCCTGAAACAGCAGAACATTCAGTAGCACAAGTACCAAAAGAAAATTCAGTATCAACAGAAGGCAAACAATCAGTAGTTGGAAATACAGACGCATCACAAAAGGAACAAGCAACAGCAAGCACACCATCATCACAAGCAAAAGCAACTGAAGAAACACAACAGATACACAACCAACAGCAACACAACAAGGTGCAAACACACAACAAGCACAATCAGCAGGAGCTTCCCCAACAGAACAAACTTCAACAGATACAACAAACCAGCAACAAGCACAATCATCACCAGGAACAACAACAAATACACCAACAGGACAAGAACAACCAGCAGTCAAACCACAACAACTTGAAACAACAAACAATGACCCAAAACCACAACCATCACAAAATCCACAAAAAGAAACACAACCATCAAAACAAGAAGAACAAGGAGAAGAACATAAACCAGAAATAAAAGAACCAGAAAAAAAAGAAAGAACCAAAAGATACTGACCAAAAAGGTAGCAAAGATGAAAAACCACAACCACCAAAAAATAACGAGAATAATGAACCAAACAAAGAAGATGGAAAGAATAATCAACAAAAACCAGAAGATGGAAATAAAGTAACAGACAACAAAGCAACAAGTAGTTCTGACAGTTCATCAGAAAGCAAAACAGATGACAGTTTTGATAGTCATAAAAACCTTAATGGTACTTCATGTATATTTGTTATTCTTTCTGTTGTTGTCACGTTTTTATTCTTATAATTGATGACTTTTTTGATATTTTTATTTGAAAGAATATCAAACATTAATAGTTAACACCTTTATCATAATTGTTACGACGTTATTTAACGTTTCAATTTCCTATTTATTTTCACCATTTTCCATTATAAACCAAAATTATGATATGTTGTTATTACATCCTTCATGAATTATACCATCATCAATATACACAAATAATAAAACAAAATAATAAAATACAGGTTTCAGAAGAAACAATTGAAAATAAATCAACAAATTTGTAAAAAAAACAATAATAGAAATAAATGAATATAACACTTCAATATTAACAATGTTCATTTGAATTTTATTAACTTAACTCTAATATATTGTAAATTCAGTCAATTTATACATCTTTTTCATAAAAATGTCATTACATTTTAAAATAAACAATAAAACTATTTTTACAATTGAATTGAGTATTAATTTTTATTAAATGTCTTTGGTTTCTTCATATTCAAATTTTATTCTATTGGAGATTTTAAATACTACATGTTTAACTTTGTTATATTTATTATAAAAATTATTGCTGGATATTATTCGTACAAATTAATAAATTGAATAAACTACCAATACTTTTCATTATATTTTATTGAATTACTTTTTGTTTAAATACTATCTTTCTAATTTTTATAATTATTGTTTTGATTTCTTTTACTACTTTCTTTTTAATTTAATTCATTTCCATCAACTATTTTATATATTTCATTCTCTTCTTCTCATTAAACTCGTGTTTCTTTTCATCTTTTTTATTATTTCATCAGTTTCTTTTCTTTGAAAGTAGTAATTAATATTGATACATTTTCTACTTTCATTTCTTTTACTTTA
>NW_001915691.1:0-2402 GCF_000208925.1 Entamoeba histolytica HM-1:IMSS
TTCATTCTCTTCTTTTTCATTATTTGCTTTTTTGCCATATAAATCAAAATCGAATAAATATAAAATGAAAATAGATATAAATGATAATAATATAAAAGATGAATAAACACATAAACAAATACAACTAAATAGAAAAGAATATTAATAAAAAGGTATAAAGAATATAAAAAGAAAAATAATAAAATAAGAATAATATAATAATATATAGATAAATAGAGAAATAAATATATGAAAATAAGCTACATAAATAACATAATAATAAAATGATAAAAATAATTAATTATGATTAATCAAATCATCTATTTCATTAATATTTCATACAAAATGAATAGAAATGATCATAAAATATAAACATAAATATTTACATATTCTGTATTTATCATATTTTTTTTATTTTTGTTACTTTTTAGGAGCAAAATATAATAAAATGTATTAATCTATTGATGCAAATTATTTTATACGACTAAAAAGATTATTTGATAAAGAAATACAATAAATAAAAACTTTCGTAAAGAATGAGAATTAAACAAAAATAATATTATTTAATTTTTAATTAAATAAACTTGATTTGTGAAATAATTTAACTGATTATGTTTTATTTTTATTTAGAATGAATTGAATTTTCTTATTGTTTATTAGCAATAACTTAGTATTAAATAAAAAGTATTTATTATTTTGTATGTCATAAAAACAAAGAATTAAAAATAAACTTCTTTTCTTTATTGATATATTTTATAAAACTTTCAGAACAATAAATCTTGTACTTAAAAAGTTTATTTATAATTACAAAAATAAAATATCTATAAATAAAATTTAATTGTTAACTATAGTAATTTTTTATTTTCTACCTTTATTATGGATAAGAAATTTAAATTATGAAATTAACGATGAAGTAGATTATATACAATCCAATTAGTCTAAATTTTGATATATTTAAATCACTTATATATTACTTTTTGTATATTTGTAGGACATTAGTTATGTTATTCGATTAAATAATATTTTTATGGCAAACAATAAATAATGATAGAAATATTTATCCCAACTAAAGACTTTATTTCTATAATATTCTTTTAAATATTTATTATTTAACATCAATAAAAAAGAGACTAAAGTCAAATAACTTCATTTAGAAGATGATAGCTATAATGATAGCACAGAAAACAATGAATGGACTTGATGCAGCATCAAGGTTATTATTATCGTTATCTGAACTACTTCCTGATTTATCATTTGAATTACTAGTTGAGCTTGCTTCTGGTTTATTAGTTGAGCTTGCTTCTGGTTTATTAGTTGAGCTTGCTTCTGGTTTATTAGTTGAGCTTGCTTCTGGTTTATTAGTTGAGCTTGCTTCTGGTTTATTATCTGGTTTATCACTTGAGCTTGCTTCTGGTTTATTATCTGGTTTATCACTTGAGCTTGCTTCTGGTTTATTATCTGGTTTATCACTTGAACTTGCTTCTGGTTTATTATCTGGTTTATCACTTGAACTTGCTTCTGGTTTATTATCTGGTTTATCACTTGAACTTGCTTCTGGTTTATCACTTGAACTTGCTTCTGGTTTATTATCTGGTTTATCACTTGAGCTTGATTCTGAGTTATCACTTGAACTTGCTTTTTCATCTTCATCATCTTCATTATCTTCATTTGAACTTGATTCTGGTTTTGCTGAGCTACTTTTTTCTTTTTCTTCAGCTTCTTCAAGCTTTTCAGGACTAGCTTCGTTCTTTAAAAATACACCGTAGATATTAGTATCTTTTACTTCTTGATCCAAATCAAGAATGATATTAGTTGCACTAGTGAATGCAATAAACAATAAAAATGCGAACATTGAATATGTTTTTTTTCAGAACTTCATTTTAAATATACCACATTTCATCGATATTATGTTCCACTCAATATTCTTTTATTTGAGTTGAAATTAATACACTCTCTTCTTTTATCTTTTAACTTTTTCTTATTGCCTCACAAAGAATTCCAAGTTATTAACAAAGTCTTACTAAAGAGAAAAGTTTTCAATTATTTTATTAGCATATTTTTATTATTATAGAACTAAGTTGAATGCAAGAATTTAAGTTGAATTGAGTTAACTTGAATATTTCAAATTTAGATTTACTTGATTGTTTTGTTATTTTTAGATATTCTAAATAAGGAATATTTTCCTATAATAAACAATATCTTATTTTGATTACTTCCATATTAAATATAATATTTTCATACCCCTTTAACACTAATATTATTATTCCTTTCTGGAATTCTCAAATATCATGTCAAAGAAAAAATGTATTAACCGAAATATCTAAAAATAAACAAATAAAATAATTATAAGACTTCAACATTTTGAAAAGTTATGTAGATGTTGTTTGTTTTAATAGTTTTGTTATTTCTTTGATTGAATTGTT
>NW_001915690.1:0-2402 GCF_000208925.1 Entamoeba histolytica HM-1:IMSS
ATGATAATGAACAAACAAATAATGCCTAAAAGTGAATGACAATATCACAAAATACCATATATATGTAATAGATAAAAAGAACAAAACTGGTTTATTATTTGATATGACTATTGTGGATGACAACAATATTAATTGAGTGTAAATGAAGAAATATTTTTTATAAAGAATTAAATATTTTTTAATGAAAATAGAAAAATTAAAAGATGTCAAAATAAATCCAGTAGTAATCTCAATCAATGGAATAATGAATAAAGAAAGTAATAAATTAATTAAAGAATTAAAAATTGACATTGACATCGAGAAAGAAATTAAAAAACTTTGTCATAAAAAACATGAATGATGTCATGGAATACTGCGGAGATCACAATCAAACATACTTCATAGAAATGCTTGAAGATGAAGAATTGACGGGATTAGTCTCCCCTGAGCCAGGAAGAATAGAAGCTATTTCTATTAATACTTAATGAATGGATTTTTATTTAATTTCTTTTATTGTCTTTTCTTTGTTTATTTCTTCTTTTTATATTTTTCTTTGATGCTTATATTAATTTGAATAACTTCTTTATTTCTTATTTTATGATGAGTATTTCATTGTCGCTATATTATTATATATCTTTTCATTTATTATTAATATCATTTATATCATTTTATTTTCTTATTATTATTTCATATTATCTTATTTCATTCTTTCTATTATTATCTATTACATTTCTTAATAAATTACTTCATCATAATCAATTATTATTTGATATTTCATTATTTGATTTTGTATTAATGTTTGTGTGTGTTTTTGATTTAACACTATCTCTATCCAAAAATAAAAATTGTTATAAAAAAAATAAATGACATTTTGTTAAAACCAAAAAAATAATAAAAAATCTTTTTAATAAATTTTACTAATTGTTAAATTTATTTCCCAATTGAGGAGAAAATTCTTAAAAAGGTGATGTTTAAACTATAATAAGTTAGTTTTTTTTAGTATTAAAAACAAAATGGAATGACATTTATTTTATTTGAATGTAAAATAAAACCATATTAAATACCACTAAAAATGAACTTAAAACATCATTTCATGACTGTAGAACAAGACTCATTTTCAATTGGAATAGATTTAGGAACTACGTACTCTTCTATTGGATATTTTGATGTTATTAAAGGTGAATCTGTCATACTTCAAGATGACCTCGGAAAAGAACAAGTAGCGTCATGGGTTAGTCTTTCCCAACTAACTACAGGAGGTTTTATGACTATAGGAGATGGTGCTAAAAATGACGCTAATAGTGAATGTGTTATTTATGATTCTAAAAGAATTATAGGAAGAGATGAAGGTGAAGTGAATTATGAAGATTGTGATAAATGGCCATTTGAAGTAAAAGGTAGAGATAATGGAAGTGCATATATCGAATGTTATAATCCACAAACACAAGGTATTGAAGAATTTGAACCAGAAGAAATAAGTGGAATGATATTAAAACATATGTATGATATAGCACAAATGAGACTTAATAATAAAGTAATAACAAATGTTGTTGTTACTGTTCCAGTAGATTTTAAGGATAAACAAAGAAATGCAACATTGTTAGCATGTAAATTAGCAGAAATTAAGAATGTTGAACTTGTTAATGAACCAACAGCAGCTATTGTTGCATATAAAAGAGAATATCCAAATTCATTAACAGAAGGAAATAGAGTTGTAGTAATTGATTTTGGAGGAGGAACATTAGATGTAGCATGTTGTAGAATAGGAAAGGATGAAAATATTCAAGTAGAATCAAGTGGAGGAGATCAAAATTTAGGAGGAAATGATTATGATATAGTAATGATGGACATTATTAAACAAAGAGTAGAAGACGGCGTTGAAGGATATTATGAAAAGAAACAAGGAATGACTCAACAAGAAAAGATAATTCTTAATAAGAAATTAATTAGATTAAAGAAAGAAGCAGAAAGAATTAAAATTGAATTAAGTGGGAAACCAGATGCTGAATTAGATTTAGAAACATTATTACCTGATAGTGATGATTATGATAATGATGTGTTTGAACCTACCATTACAAGACAAGAATTTGAAGAAGAATGTAAAAACAGAGGATTATATGAAAGATTTATTAATAAAATAAAACAAGTCACTCAAAGAAAAGGATATAAAAAAGGAAATGTTCAATTAGTATTATTCATTGGTGGTACATCTAAAATGCCAAGAATTAAACAAGAAGTTGGGAAGTTATTTAATATACAAACATTTGCTGATAAGAATTTTAATCCACTTACTGCTGTTGCAAAAGGAGCTGCATATTTATCATATTTAAAACAAGAAACTGCAATTGGTCATGAAGTTATATATGATAGTGTTCCAACACCAATTGGAATTGAAGTAAAAGGAGGAAAATTTGAAAAACTTA
>NW_001915689.1:0-2410 GCF_000208925.1 Entamoeba histolytica HM-1:IMSS
GAAAAAGCATCAAGGAAAAGAAAAGAATGATATGAAGAATATGAAAAGAAACAATAAAGAGGTAAGAAAATAGAAGAGAATGTCAACAAAATAATAATAAAAAGAAAAGTATAAAGAAATAAATGAACAGAAAGTGTAAAAGAAATAAAAGAATCATAGAAAGAATGACAAAACGATACAAACATGAATTGATAAATATAGCATAGAAATAATTAAAAACAAAGAATATCGAATAAAAGAAGAATATATAAAGAAATAAAATAAATACGATAATACAAAACCAAAGAATGAAAAAAAAAATGAATAATGAAGATAAATCTGATAATAACAATATTGAAAATACAATAAATATAGATAAAGTTGTAGTACAAGAAATTGTAAAAGAAGGTTATGTTATAATAGAACAAAGTAGTGAAAAAGAAACTTAATAAATAACAAAAAAATTACATAAATAAGAAGAGACTCAAATAAAATGATATTAAGAGAAATGAAAGAGCAACAAGTATAGAAAGAGAAACAGCAGTGATGAAGAAGATGATAATAAAATAGAATAATGAAACAAAACAGAATTACAATTATTGAAGAGTATTAACAAATGAAATAATAAACATAATAAACATACATTATATAATATTCAAAATAAAAAATAATAATTGGATAATTAAGTGTTAATAAAGTCGTCATTTATCCGTTACTAACGGATATTAATTATTCATACATAATTAAAAAAGAATTAATTATTTATTTTACTTATTATTTAAATTTTCTTCTTGACTTGTGAATGAAACATTTTATTTATTTTTCATTATTGTATTTTTCATTCTTCTTTATGCTTAGTTTTTCTTTTTAATCCGATATTTGATTTTTACTTTAGTTTTAATGAATATTTTTATTTTTCTTATTTTATGGTGATTTAACATGTCATTATACTATATTCTCGTGTATAATTTCATTTAGTCTTAACTAAATCAAGTATATACTTTTCTTTTGATATTATTCCATATATATTTCTAGTTTCATCTAATAAATATCCATTATTATATTACAGCAAAAAATAATCCATTATAATACCACCATTACATTCATTGAAACATTGTTTAAGCAAAATTCATATTCAAATGAAACGTCATGGCTAGATAATAAATAGGGAAACCAAAGCATGAAATTATTTTAAAGTTTGTGAGTTGTTTCTGACTTGTCAACATTGTTTCAGAAACAAAAAGAAATAGTCAAATAGAAGAATAAAAATAAGAAGGCCCCGTAGCACAGTCGGTAGTGCATCGTACTTATAGGAAAGAGAAATGCGAGGGTCGCGGGTTCGATCCCCGCCGGGACCATTTTATTTTTCTTTTTTATTTATTTTCTTATTAATATTATCAAATATTAAATATACAATTAATTAAGTATTAATAGAATTAGGTTCTGTTATTTCTGGATAAGGGGAGACGAATTTCATCACTTTGTCATTTCATAGAAATTCTATAGAGTATATTTGGTTATATTAGATCCATTGTTCAATACTGTTTAGCATGTTTTTAATGACTTAATTTTTAACTTTTTTAAAAATGCCAATTTCAATTTTTATTTTTTCATTTATTCTAATGTTTTCTGTATGTACTAAACTGTTTATTGAAATTATCATTTCAATTATTTGATATCTCTTAATTTCTCAATTTTCATCACCCTATTCTTTAATTCATTGTATATATTCTTTTATTCTAACACTCTCAATTGATATTGTGATATAAATCACCAGTCATATCATTTATTATTCCACTTTTATCTTTTATTTAGTACATATCCATTTTCTTTTCTTTTATTATTTTTATATTGTTTCAATGAATATTTCTAATCATTTATTTTCATTAGATTTAAATGTAATTCATTTATTGTTATAATAACATTACCATAATTTCTGTACTTCTTATTCAACATGATGTTTATTTTATTTTCAATTTCTCTTTATTTGTTATTAGTTGTGTTTCTTATATAATTTCATTTATTCTATTGTAACATTGTTATTTTGTATATTTTATTGTATCTTTCTTCTATTTTTTTCTTATTAGATTCATCACCATTTTATTTCCATTGTTTCTGACATTTTTATTCATTTTATTTCTTTCTTTATTAATCATTATATATTTTTTAGATATTTTTGTTCTTTCTATTACTTTGTTTTTAATTTCTTCATCATCATGTTCATTTAATTTTATGTTGCTTTTTATTCTGCACACCTTCTTTTGTTTATTTGTTCTATTCTGAAACGAAAAAAAGCAAATAATTGAAAAAGAAGAGAATGAATGATATAAAAGAATAAAAAGAAAGTAAAAAGTAGAAGAAGATGAAGAAAGAATAAAAGTAGAAAGGAGAGAATATAAAAAGAAAGAAGATAAAGTGTAATAAAACAAAA
>NW_001915688.1:0-2417 GCF_000208925.1 Entamoeba histolytica HM-1:IMSS
AATCAAAATAACACAATAAAATATAAACAATATTCATTTGAGTATTTCCTTCTTCATAAATGAATGATAAAATAAATTATTTTACATTTAACAAAAACAAAGAAAATAATAATAAAACAAATTTAATGAATAAGAATGAATACTTTCATGACATTTATTATTTCATTAATTCTTAATGTTTTTTTATTTATTTATAATTAACTTATCTTATTTTATTCTTATTTATTAAAAACATCCTCATTGAGTGTGAATATTTCAAATGAAATAAAATAAATCAACATTGAATTATGTCTATTTTTAATTCACCATTTCATTTATTGGCAGATGAACAAAATGTTCATATTCTTTATTGTTTTGTTTTTATTCTTTTTTATTTCATTTTCAATTAATTCAAGATTGAATCATTCCATTTCAATTACTATGATTCGTTTTGGTGTGAAATGATTTGGATATTTTCTCCATAAAGTGCATTTCTTATTCCTTTATAATCGAATGAATCTTGAATACAACGTGATAGTGTTTTATCATTTTCTTTAAAAACATCAATGTCCAATCCATTTCCAAATGAAAATAACCAATCATCTGATTGATTATATAAATAAAATGAATATTGTTGTTCTTTAATATCAAATTTCATCATTCTTTTTATTCTTCAATTTGAATCTAATGAAAATACAAATGAGTTTGAGTCATATATAAAACCACCAATTTTATCAATTTTCTCATTAACATATCCTCCATTTTTATTTCCTTCTGAATCTTCAATAATAATTATTATATGTTTTTTATTCAATATTCTTTGATCAAATATTGATGTATTTTTATTCCAATTATCAATATTTGAATCAAATAGTATATTTGATATTCTTTTTTCTGTCAATTCTTCTATTTGTTTGATTATTTCTTTTGTTTTGTCTTTTGATTTGTTATTTGATGTTGATTGTGTTATTCCCATTTTTGTTGTTTTTAAGTTTTTCTGTTTATTATTTTGTTACATTTAATATGGAAAATGATGAATGATACGAAACATCATACAAATAATATAAAAATAAATAACAAAAGAATGAGAAATTTACATCAATAAAAAATATAAATAATAGAAAAATGAATGAAAATGGATATTATTTATATTAAAATAACAATTACATGATATGATTTATTTCATTCGTCATTTCATTCATTTTCATCATTATTATTTTATCATTAATTCAAATAGAAATAAACAATAATATCATAATAAAAACAAAGAAGATACAAACAATATCAAAATAAAGAATAAATCAAATAAGAAATAAATGAAATGATAGAAATAGTGAATATAATTCAATTAAATGAAAATAAATAAATTAATAATGAATGAATTAAAATAAAATAGAGAAATAAGATTATAATGAAATATTTCATTTAATATCATTAATAATTTAATATAAAATAAATTAATATGAATATTATATGTATTAAATTTACAATTAAAGTCAAATATGATATTATATTCATTTATATTAATAAATATGAATTATATAATGTTTTATATAACAAATAATTAAAATAAATTAAAAAAATGAAAATTCTTAATTTGAAGTGATTGAAATAAAGAAAGATAGAAATAAATACATTACATTCACTGATTTGTTCATTTCTTTATTATTCATATTATCAAATTATTGTTATATTTATTAATTGAATATTTATCATTTGTAATATTTCATTTCTATGATATTTATTCATTTTCATATTCATCAAATAAATAATAAATGATGTTTTATTGAGGTATAAATTATTTGTTATTAATAATTTATATTAAAAAATAAAAAAAAGAAAAATTGAATGACGGTTATCTTAAAAATAAAAGAAGTTCAAACTAAAAATAAAAGAAGAACTAATAAATAATCAAAAATAATAAAGAAAGAATGCAACTTGGATATAATGAAATAATGATTGTCTCGAAGTATTTTGAAGATATTAATGATTTTATTAATTTAGAAATGGGAGTTAAAAGATTTCAAGGAAATATGGAACGATTTCATTTTAATCCAATTCCATTGAATCAATATTCCAGAAAATTGTTTCCTAATATTGAAACATTTCATATTTATAATGAAGAAGATAAAATATTTAAAGAAGGAAGAATATTTAAATATGTAATATGGTATGATGTGAGTTATTCAAAATATTTAGAAGAGAAAGAAGAAATGAATGAATATAAAAATATTGAATATACAAAATATGATAGAAAGAAATATGGAAATACAATACCAATAGAAGTTAATTCACTTGGAATTAATTGTTTTTATGAATGTACATCATTACAAACAATTAATATACCAACAAGTGTAATTGAAATAGGAGATTGGTGTTTTTATAAATGTTCATCATTAATATCAATTAATATACCATCATCAATTACGTCATTTGGA
>NW_001915687.1:0-2418 GCF_000208925.1 Entamoeba histolytica HM-1:IMSS
TAATATTTATTTATATTTCCCAGAACCACCAAAATATGAAAATTCACCTACAAACTTGTTTACAATTCAATTCTTTTTCCAAGTTGCTCGTATACTCAAATTGGATGGAGTTTTTTGTTTATTAACTGATTCTCCTATTGTTGTTAATATTGTTAATAAACAATTTGCTCATAGTGAAATATTAAGAAATAAGTTCCAAATTCAAGGAAAAACTATGTTTGAAAAGAAACTCCCTGAAGGTTATGGTACTTCATATTTTGATCAATTATGGAAGAATGGTAAGATTAATCAAGACAGATTCTTTATGAAAATTAAAAAAATTATGTGATTGAATTAGATTCATTGATTGCTATTTAAATTATTCTGTTTTATATGATTATATTTCTTAATATATTCTTATCTAACCTCTTTCTTTATTTTACTAACAATTGTATTATTGTTCATTTGAAATAATTTGGTATTTTCATTTTTAAACATAATCATATAGTTTTTTTTTAAATACTTATTTACTGAAACATTACCAAGAATAATCATAACTAAACATGTTTTATTTGACTTGAGAAGATTTCATTGATAATTATTATCAACCACTATTATTTTTAAATGACAGATAGTATTTATTTCTATGAATTTATTTAATATTGTAATTTGTAATGATATTAATTTTTATTCTATAACTTATTCGACTACCATTCTATATGATACTATATTATTTTCATTTGTTCATACCTTTTTAAATATAATTAAATGTACGTTATCAAACTCCTCACAGTTAATATTCATGAAGTTTCATTTCATAACTAACGTCTTTAATAACCTTTTTAATTCTTAGATTTTCATAAGCATTACCATGAGAATTGAAAACACAGTGCTAATGATTTGAATTATTCCATTGGTTCATTACAAAACATTATTTTATATCTGATTCAATTGAAATAGTAAAATGATATGATATGGTATTAAGCAACTAACATAGTTAAATGAAATTCTTTTTGAATAAACAAATATATTTTAACTGAAATAACTTATTCATTTAAATCCTCATTTTTTGAATTAAATAATCAATATATCTCTATATTATTAATTTACTTAATATAATTTAATCATTATAATTGGAATAGAAGGGGGTTTACTTCTTTATTAATCAACATGAATTATATATTCATGTATATGCACAATAAATGTTTGGTTAGTTAATTTATTTTAGTTATTTATTCTTTTTGAAAAGAGAGTGTGGAATAGTATTGTTTATATTATTAAATAACTTCAACGAGTATGTAAAACAACATCAAATCTATCAATTTCATTTTGAATATCTGCATATATACTTAATCTATAAATTAAATGAGAAAGAGGTGTAAAAACAAATTAGTTTTATTCAAATAATTTAGGAAAAAGAAGAATCAATAAATATAAATAATGAAATTAACTTAGCATTGATGCCTTTACTGTTAAGATAATTTATTTTATTAAAACTGGTGTTGTTTTCATAATTATTTATATTATAATGGCATTGTTTTTGTGATTATTTTTGAATTTATAACATCAAAACTAACACCATTAATACCTAATACACATTATTTTTTCGTTTGTTTTGTTTTGTATTGTTATTATTGTTGGTATAGGTTTAATTATTTTCTATTTCTATTTTTTAATTTCTTGGTAATATATGAATAAACCAAAAATTAATTATTGCAATTTGAGTGACTTCTATCATTTCATCTTCAAAATAATCATTTCTTTTGTAATGTTTTGTATTTATTTATTCAAAAATGTGGTTGATATATTTTCATTCTGTATATGAGTTATATTAATGCGTATTTCTTTTGTTTATTATTTGAAGATACATTATTTCATAACAAAAAACATTGTTATAAATAATTAGAAAACTAATTAGTTGAATAATAGGCACGAAAATTAGCAAAGAAAAAATGCATCTAAATAATTTACAAAAAAGAAAAAAGATGCAAAAAAATTTGCATCCATAGAATTTTCCATTTATTATATTTTGCTCCTAAATAAAAATAAAAAAATAAAAAGTATGATAAATACAGAATATGTAAATATTTATGTTTATATTTTATAATCATTTATATTTTGTATGAAATATTAATGAAATAGATTATTTGATGAATCATATTTTATTATTTTTATTATTTTTATTCTTTTATTTATATGTTATTTATCTATCGTATTTTTATATTTATTTCTCTGTTTATATTATTTATATTATCTGTTTATCTATATATTATTATATTATTATTATTTTATTATTTTTATGTTTATATTATTTAGATTTTCTTATTGTTATTCTTTTATATTTAAATGTATTTGTTTATTCATCCTTATCATTTTTATATTCTTATCATTTATATCTATTTTCATTTTATATTTATTCTCTTTTGTTTTATATTAATA
>NW_001915686.1:0-1213 GCF_000208925.1 Entamoeba histolytica HM-1:IMSS
ATTGTTAGCTCTTCTAGTTTTACACTTCGATAATTTTTGTATTAACGGTGGACGGTTCTTCATTTCTGAAATACTCACCTTTTTGTATAAGGGATATATACATATAAAAAGACGGGAAAAACAGAAGGAAGACATTTTATTATTTCGGTTAATGTATATCATTATCTTTGAAATTTCTAGACAAAAGAATTTGAACTAAATTGATTATCTTATGAAAAAAACGAGACGGAATTTATAAAGTGTTGATGTAAATTTGTTATCACTCAACATTTTAAAAAGATGGTGTTGCAAATAATACACTCTATTGATTATAATCAATTATTAATACAATTTTTACAACTTTATCACTCAAATACATCATCTCCTTTGTACACTTTTGAATGACAAGAATATAATACAAATCAATTTGATGGATTAATCTGATAAAGTAAAAAAAGATTTAAATAATCAAGTTAAAGAACAATAGACGTTATTCTTTGTAAAACTAATTTGAGATAAAAGAACAAGTGTTTATAATAACATCTAATTCACAAAAAATATTTATTAAGCAAATGCAACATCTTCTTTCCACTGCTCAATTCGAAATGAAGTCAGATCTGAGTTCTCCAACTGACTTATCTTAAACTTTTGATACATCAAAAGTCCGTCTTCATTACCATAATACCCTTCAAGTATTTGTTGTTGTCTAGCACTCAATATATTATCATACTATGATATTGTTGTTTCATCTTATATATATTTACTTTATAAAACAAACACAAAACCAAATGTTTTCTCATACAGATGCCTTGCTGCTTTATTAGTTATTCGCACTTGAAGAATCACCCCTGTGCATCCGTAATTTTCAATTAAAGCGTTCTCAGTCTCTTTTATCAGTTGTGTACCAACACCAATATTTCTATACTTCCGGTGGACACAAAGGGTTTCTATAATGCCGATGTTACCAAATTGATAATTGTGTGATCTAAGCGTTACAACTTCTACACATTTTTATTAAACAACAACAAACTGTTTACACAGACATACTCCAATCACTTTATTATCATCGGTCGTCGCAACATAACAAACGGGTGAACTTTTAATCATTCGTTCATAATCTTTATCATGACATGATATAAAACTTTCAAATCGGAGTTTAACAATATTATTATAATCAAGAGGCTTCGTGTTAACAATTGTACTTCTATTTAATTAATTTAAAAAGAACATACTT
>NW_001915686.1:1313-2426 GCF_000208925.1 Entamoeba histolytica HM-1:IMSS
TCGGCGGAGACTGCTGGGCTTTTAATAGTCTTTACAATAGCGTCGTATAAATGGTAGTACGCAGTTGGTGTGAAAGTTGTCATTTTCACGAACCCCATAATCCCCTCACACTAGATGTCATCACAAGAGTTTTAATAATAATAATAATAATAATAATATTAATAATAATAGTAATAATTATTATTATAATAATTATTATTATTATAAGTAACGAAACAAACGATATCTTCGATCTTCTGTGTCTCATTAATGTGCTTCAAAAGATTCTCCGACAAGAAGAGAATCGCTTTTTCAGTCAAGTCGTTGTCGATGAGTAACTTGACGTTCTCCCACTCGACTATTTGCGATATGAAATTGTCTTCGTCGCCTTCCTCCAAGTAATCAATGACCGTCTTTCTCTCAGTTTTAGTTGCCGCCATGGTGTTAATCTGTTGGATGATTTGCTTTTGCCGTTGCTCAAGCTGTTCGTACTTCTTCATTGTCTCTTCTATCGACTCTGTGTTTGCTTTAGTCCTTTCAATGAACATATCCAACGTCTCTCTACATATGACTAAAGGTGGTTGTGGCGCGGCCGCCAATTTTTGGCAAGCGGCCGCGTATGAACTGACCAATAAATTGATATGATTTTGTAATTGTTGTGGGTCTGGGAGTTGTTGTTGTGATGGTTGTTGCATAGCGTTGAGATACGTCTGTTGCAGTGTTTTAAGGTGTTTAATAAGTTGTTGGTAATGCTATTAGTTACTTCTTAGTATTACTCTAATATATTATAAATGTATTATAAATATAGTAAAGTCTCTACAAACAAACCGCTTGAAGCTCTTCCTTTGCTTTTTGAAATTTGAGGGACACATAATCGACCTCTATAGATCAGTTTCTTTCCATTCTGTTATATTCAAGAGTATCACTGAAGGGGCAGGGTTAAAAAGTGGTATTTGACAAACGACTCATAGAAATGGAATAACAAGATATGATAAGAAAAAAGAAGACAAATAATCAGATGACTAGAACTCAAAACAGTCACTTAGATAAACTTTCTGGCGCCTTCACTACAATGATGACGGAATCACCACGAAGAAACATCTTGCTCACATTTCTATGACATGTTTTAGGCTT
>NW_001915685.1:0-2430 GCF_000208925.1 Entamoeba histolytica HM-1:IMSS
AATAGGAAATGAATGTTTTGCACATTGCTCTTCATTATCAGAAATTGATATCCCATCAACAATCAGTAAATTAGGAAATAAATGTTTTGAAGATTGTCTTTCATTAAATAAAATAAATATACCATCATCTGTTACAATCATTGGAAATAATTGTTTTAAAAATTGTATCTCATTAACTCGTATAGATATTCCATCTTCTGTTCAATTATTTGGGAATGATATTTTTGATGGTTGTACTTCTTTAATTAATACAAATTCTTTAATAACAACACAATTATTCATTGATTATTCAGATAAATGCACACGATTAACAAGTATTACTATTCCAACAACCATTAGTAGATTAGAACAAAATCATTTTTCAAAATATTTCTTATTAAAAGAAGTTACTCTACCAACATCAATTACATCATTAGGAAATAGCTGTTTCAGTGAATGTATTTCATTAAATAATATTGAATTACCATCTTCATTAATTGAAATAGGAACATATTGTTTTGAATATTGTTCATCACTAACATCAATTACTTTACCTTCATTTATTAGTAAAATAGGAAAATGGTGTTTTTTTAAATGTTCTTCATTAAAGTCAATTAATATACCAACAACAATTAAAGAAATAGATGATTGGTATTTTGGAGCATGTTCATCACTAACATCAGTCAATATCCCTTCTTCGGTTAGTAAATTAGGAAATTATTGTTTTTATGAATGTAAATCATTAACATCAATTAGTATACCATCAACTATCAAAGAATTATGGAATAATTGTTTTAATATATGTTCATCATTAACATCAATTAATATTCCATCATCAATTAGTAAAATAGGAATTGAGTGTTTATTTGAATGTACATCATTAATTGAAATTAATATAGATAATATACAATTCATTGATGATGAAAAAATATATATTAATGAACCAATATTAGTTAGTATTGAAATACCAGAAAATTTAAAACTAATCAATAAAAGAAATGCTACAAAACAAAATATTGATGAATTTATTTTTTCATCATCAATTAATGAATTAGGAGATAATTGTTTTTATAACCACCAAACATTAACATCAATTAATATACCAACATCAATTAATAAATTAGGATGTAACTGTTTTTATGGTTGTAGTTCATTAACATCAATCACTATACCAACAAGTGTAATTGAAATAGGACAGTATTGTTTTTATAAATGCAAAGCATTAACAACAATTAATATACCAATAAGTGTTAGTAAAATAAGAGATAGTTGTTTTGAGTGTTGTTCATCATTAACATCAATTAATATACCAACATCAATTAGTGAAATGGGAAATTATTGTTTTAGTTTTTGTTCATCATTAACATCAATTACTATACCAACAAGTGTTATTGAATTACCTGATGGTTGTTTCAATGATTGTACTTCTTTACTTTCAATCACTTTACAATCTTCTGTTAGTGCATTAGGAAATTATTGCTTTAACAAATGTAAATCATTAAAATCAATTAATATACAAACATCAGTTAGTAGAATAGGAGTTTCATGTTTTAATGAATGTCAATCATTGAATAATATCAAAATACCAACATCAATAACATTATTTGGGAAATCATGTTTCTTTAATTGTGGTTGCGAAGAAGAGTTAAAACGTAACACAAGTATTCCAAGAGAGTGTTTTGAGAAATAAGAATACAAATAATGAAATGATATATTAATTCTAATATATTATTCTATTTTGTTTTTTAAATAATATTTCATTTTTTTATTAAAATTTTATAAAAAATAATAAAAGAGAAGATGATATTGAAAAAATATCATCAGGAAAGAATAATTGACATATTTCAATAATCAAACATTATTATACTAACTTTTATTTTAATCATTGAATAATAAAATAACAAACTCAAATGTTTATGATAATTATTAAATTAATAATTTATTCATTTAAAAATAAAAATCAAATAAAGGATAAAGATAGTTTAATGGGTAAGAATTATAATTAATATCAAATAAAAAAATTAAATAATATTGTTCATTATTAAACAATAATAAATAATAAATAAATACAATATCCTTTTTCAACAAGAAGATAAAATTGAATAAATATAAAAATAGCAGAATAAATATACATGTTTATCAAATAAATTATTAATCATGTTATTATTTCATGTCACTTTGTTCATTCCATTATTTATATAATTATTTTGATATTATTTTAAAATAAAACATTACATAAACTAAATACAAAAAAACTATAAAATAAAACATATTCAATTAGTTTAAATCATTACTCAATTGAATTTATTTAATTATGAAATAAATAATAATTAATTTGTATTATTTATTCTTTTTGTATTATTTCTTTCATTTGTTTTAATTCATCGTTAGTATTTTTATTTCTATTTTATTTGGGTTTGAATATACATCAATTGAATTAATAATTACATT
>NW_001915684.1:0-2432 GCF_000208925.1 Entamoeba histolytica HM-1:IMSS
TTTTTCTTCATTTTTTGATTGTTTCTAACTTTGAAATATTCAAGTCAACTCAATTCAACTGAAATTCTCTCATTCGTTTTAACTCAAGCATAATAATTAGAACAATAAAATATCTTCAAGTAATTGAAAACTTTTCTCATCAATACTTTTTGTGAGTAATACTAGGAAATCTGTGTGAGACAAAGGAACAAACGTTAATAGATGAAAAGAATAAAGTGTATTAATTTCAACTCAAATAAAAGGGGTTGAGTGGAGCATAAAGACTAGTTTTTGATGACATATAATATATTTAAACGAAGTTCTGAAAAAGATAAATTATTCAATGTTCGCATTTTTATTATTTATTGCATTCACTACTGCAACCAACGTTATTCCTGATATCGAACAAGAATTAAAAGACGTTGGCCTTTACGATTTGTTTTCAAAGAAAGAGTCTATTCATGAAAATGACATAGAAAATGAAGAAGATAAAAAAGTAGTTCAAACAGTGAATTAGATGAAAATTCTAATAACCAACCAGATGAAAGCTCAAATAATAAACCAAATGAAAGTTCTGATAATAAACCAAGTGAAAGTTCTGATAATAAACCAAGTGAAAGTTCTGATAATAAACCAAGTGAAAGTTCTGATAATAAACCAAGTGAAAGTTCAAACAATAAACCAAATGAAAGCTCAAACAATAAACCAAATGAAAGTTCTGATAATAAACCAAATGAAAGCTCTGATAATAAACCAAATGAAAGCTCTGATAATAAACCAAATGAAAGCTCAAATAATAAACCAAATGAAAGCTCAAATAATAAACCAAATGAAAGCTCAAACAATAAACCAGATGAAAGCTCAAACAATAAACCAAATGAAAGTTCTGATAATAAACCAAATGAAAGCTCAAATAATAAACCAGGAAGTAGTTCAGATAATTATGATAATCTTGATGCTGCATCAAGTCCATTCATTGTTCTCTTTGCTATTATTGTGGTTATCTTATTCTAAATTAATTAATTTGAATTTAGTCTCTTTTTTATTAATACTATTTATAAATATTTTAAGACTATTATAGAAATAAGGCTGTTTGTTAGAACAAATATTTTTATCATTATTTATATTTGTTGTTCGTTATAAAAATAATATTTAATCAAACAAAATCATAATATAATACATATATAAAGTCTATTCATAATATATTTAATATATCACAATTCAGACTAATTTATATTACATATAATCTATTTTATTTTTATGAAGTTTAATAATTAAACTTCTTGTACATAATATAAAACTATGAAAATAAAAATTACTATATTTAATAAGCAAATTTTATTTCTATATATTCTTTTTGTCATTATAAATAAACTTTTTATAAACAAAGCTTATTGTTCTAAAAGTTTTGTTTTACTAAGCAAAGAAAAAACAAACAATAAAGAAAAGAAGTTTACTTTAAATAGTTGTTTTTTAATTAGAAAAAAAAGATAGTAATAAATCCTTTCATTTAATAATGAGTTGTTATTAGTAAATAATAAAACAAATACACGTACTCAAAAAATATAAAGTTCTTTGAAAAACAAGAGATACTGTAAATGAAATATTACTATTTATTCTCTTTAATAGTTATTTCTAGTTCATTTTTTGTAACATTTCTTAGCTGATTTCTATTATTTATTCAACAACAGAAGAAGCTTATTTATGGGTTAATATTTAAAAAATTAATATATTCACACTTTTCAATATCCATCTCAATAATAACAATTATATTATTTATGTATTACTAATTTTCAAAATATTCAATTTTTATCAAATAAGCAAATTTATTTTAATGATATTATCACTCAATTCATTTCATTAATATTTTCATTGGCAATGAAAATATATATCATAAAAATAGAAAAATTATGCAAAATCAAAAATAACGAAAGAAAGAGAAATTCATACCAATAAACAATTATAAATAACAGAAGAATGTCTGAAATATCAATTATTTGTATAATATTAACATTTTTTATAATGAAAATAACACTATATAATCATCATGAAATGCTATGAATTATTTCACTCATAATTTCATTCATTTTCATCATCAAAACTACTTTAAAAATAATTTCAATATAATTATCAAAAAAAAACATATCAAAAATGTAAATAATATCAAAATAAATAACAAGACTAAAACAGAAACAAATGAAATGATATATTGATTAAAAGAAAGTCAAATTAAATAATTAAAAGAATGAATCAAGAATTAATAAGAAGATTAAATGAATGAATTAATGAATGTAATAGAATTAAATGAATAAATATGATATAATGAAAATATTTAAATTTGTAATAAACATTTAAATGATAATTAAATGAAATTGATGAAAAGAATATCAGAAGTGTAAATGAAACATTCAATATAAGAAATTAACAATATTATCATTGAAATTGTTGAATAT
>NW_001915683.1:0-1185 GCF_000208925.1 Entamoeba histolytica HM-1:IMSS
GAACAAATAAACTATTATAAATACCTCCGAAAGATGAAAAGAATAGAAATAGAAGCAAGAAAGAATAATTGGAAAAGAATAAGATGGAATTATAAAATGATGAAATATGGAAAAAGGCAACATCTAAATAAGCCTAAAGAAGATGAATATCCAGATAATATCTCCACTATTAATTTCATGGAAATGAATCTATGAAACTAACACTATTATAGATTTCCTGAATATTAATTTATATGAAATATCAAATGAAAATAGAATTAATAATAGAATATCAATAATCACTCAAAATGAACTAGAGTGTGTTATTAAATTTATTGCTAACTGGAAGGCACATGGTGTTGACAAAATACAATGATTTTTGATTAAATAATTAGAACAACCAAAGAAATATTTATTAAAATTATTTAATGAATGGTTAAACAATCCTAATGAAATACCTCTTCATTTCATTCAAGGAAGGACAATATTAATATATAAAAAATGAGATAAACTAGTTAATCAAAAATACAGACAAATAACTTGCCTAAATTGTCTGTTAAAAATATATACATCAATATTATTGATGAAAATAGAAAATCAATTGATGCTAAATCAAATTGAAAAACAACTATCATTAAATCAAATTTGATGTAAAAAATACACATATGCATCAAAAAATGATTATTATACAACACTATAATCCAGCAATTATTAATAAAGAATAAATGGAAGTGGGTAGAAACATATTATGACATATCCAAAGCATATGATAGTATTAACCACCAATGGATTAAACAATGTTTGATTTATTTTAATATCCCACTTGTAGTAATTAATAATATATTATATATATATTAAATAATACATATCTTAATTTATATTATAATCAAGAAAGTGTGGGTATGATTAATGTAGAAATATGAATAATACAAATGATAGTTTATCTCCACTCTTATTTGTATTATCTATTGATATATTATCTAAACAATTAGATAAACAAATAAGCAAATTAAATATCAAAATGAATGGAGAAGAAAAACAAGTCAAGTTAAACCACATATTATATATGGACGATTTAAAGATAATGACTAATAGCCTCGATGAAATGGAAAAAGCATACAAATTAACTAAAGAAATATTTAATTGAATATGATTACAAATCAATGTAAAAAAGAGTGGGATAATGACTAATATTAATAGTCAAAT
>NW_001915683.1:1285-2446 GCF_000208925.1 Entamoeba histolytica HM-1:IMSS
CACCACATACAGACACTTAATACAACTCATGCATTGACTCTCTCTAGTGTTGTCTTGATGATGATCCATTTGGATTAGAAATGTATTAGATAATATTACAAATGGTACAACAATTTATTAATGTAGAGTATTACTTCTTGTACTATAAGAAATGATATTTATTAATAAAGAATATTATAAATATAAAAATGTATTAACCAGTGGAAAAGGTTCTACTTAAATGTGGATAAGACTAAATGAAAATTAAACACAATAATATAATGGGAATGAAATACTCTCTTCTTTCTTTCATAAAATAAGAAAAAAGGAAAAAGAAAATGTTTAAAATTAAGACAGAAAATAAACAAAAGGTTAAAAAGAAGAATTAAGCAGAAGAAGGATGAGAAGACATTAATAGGAAAAAATAAAACAAAGAAGTGCTTTCCTCAATTTGCAAGAAAAACATAAATGATAAGTTAAAGAAAAAGATTACTCTTTTTTAAACAGCTCAGTGATTAATCTCGTATGATCAATGAAGAATAAATGAAAAATCTATTAATACTTAATTATCTATTTTTTATTATTCATTGAGTTAATTCAAATAACAAAATGTAAGAAATGACAATTCTTGTATAATGATTATTGATAATTTTTAATGGTAGTTTGTATTTATTAAAAGAAATCAAAACATAATTAAAGTATAATTATAAATATATTCGAATATTAATATGTTAGTATGAAGTACTAAAATAAATAAAAGTAATACTATACATTTTTATTATGTTCAATCAAAGAATTAAATTGAAAATGATTGAATTGATTATTTTATTTTGGTCTTTTTTTATTCTTCTTGATAAACACAAATTAATAATAGAATATAAGAATAATTAATAAAAGAGTAAGAATGATGAAATAGAAACAAAAGAATAAGTATTTTGTTCAATGGTTTATGATAATTTTAGAATATACCAAACTAATTTTCAAAGATTTTTGCTAGTAGGCATTTCATATTTTTGTTTACCAAATTTAAAATATTAAAAGACTGAAATAATCCCAAGAAACACAATTTTGTTATAAATAAAATTTGATAAGAAACGAAAGAAGATATTTAAAGAAAAAAAGAACAGAACTTCAAACAAGAAATCATAATACATATATGAATACACTAAGTATAAAGTAAGA
>NW_001915682.1:0-2446 GCF_000208925.1 Entamoeba histolytica HM-1:IMSS
AAAATAAATACAAAAACTACAAGTCTGTATGAATTTTATTCAGAAATAAAAAATCTTATTATTTCAACAAGAGATTCTCACTTAGCTTTTAGTATAAAAAATGAAAATTATTTTAGCATCAATAAAAATAGTGAATTAACACTTTTCTATTATTTCCTTCCATTTTCAATAAATATTGAGAATGATAAGAAAATGTATTTAATTCCAAGGTATTTCTTCAAATCTAGATATGTGAAACCACCAAAAGAAATAGAAAATAATGAGTATGAACCAGTTAAAACAATAAATGGAGAAGATCCATTTAATATTATTCGTGAATTTGGAAAGAAATATATGAGATTAAAATGTCCACATGCGCAATTTACATTAGCAAAAGATGAATTTGTTGAAGGTAGTTTAAGTTATTTACCATTGACAAAAGAATATTTAAATACACCAATAAGTATTACATGGGAAAATGGAGAAAGTGTGAGTGTTAATTATAAAATATATAGAGAAACAGCAAGTGTATCAAATAGCAATGAAAAACTAAAACAAGGAATTAGAAAACCATTAACTGAAGAAGAAACAAAAGATATAATCAATACAAAGAAAGCACTCGATGAAAATGATAGAATTACAAGAAAATTTACATCAAAAGATAATAATATTCATTGTACATTTTCTGTGAATGGTGTAAACACATTAGTAGTTCGTTCTTTTGATACAGAAGTCAAAGAGTCATATGAAGAAACAATTTCAAATTGTATTGATTTGTTTGATTCTAATAATTATCCTATTCAAGTCATATTCCCAAAGAATGGAGGAGGATATAGTAATTATTCACAATGGATAGAAAAGATATTATCACCATATGATGATGTTAATTATATAGTTTCATGGAGAGAATCAGACTACACAAAGCATGTGTTAAAAACAGGATTTGCTGTAAATTTATATGATTCAAAAACATGCCAACAAAGAAGAAGTAAATGGATAAGTAAAATTCCCATAATAAATTCGTTCCCACTTGGAGATTGGTACTCAAATCCAAATATTATTAAATATGGTGATGTTGAACATAAAGTTACACAGCCATCAATTGAAGTTTTTCCAAAAATGAAATTAATGAAACATCCAAGAAAACCAACAGAAATAGTAGTTTATACCGATTCATATTGTTATTCAGCATGTTCATGTGTAACAAAAGGATTAAAAGAATGGGGAGGAGCTATTCTTGTAGGATTTGATGGAGATCCATATGGTAAAGATGAAGAATTTGAAGTAGGATTATCACCAACTGATGTTATTGACTATGTTCCTGTACTCCCTCATATATGGATGGAAGTATATGGATATAATATTAGAATAAGTGTTGGAGAAACATACAGATATAATTATAATTACAATGAAACAATTCCAGGAGAATTTTTAACAGATATGATTGATGAAAGAGTGAATATTTATCAATTTTCAAATTATAAGATAAATGAATTTGCAGAAGAAACAAAGAAAATAGTAGAAAAGTATCAAACAAAATGTAATCCAAAGAATAAAAGATTAGTTAAAAGAGATAGTATATGTGATAAAGAAATTAATATCGAACATGGACATGGAGGATATGAATGTGGAGATAATGGAGAGTGGAGTTCAAAATGCGTACTAGCTTATTGTGATGAAGGATATAAATTTGATTATATCAACAATAAATGTATTGAAGATGTTTGTTCAAATGGAGTACCAATAAGCACAATAAATGTCAGCATGGTTATTATTGGAATAATCGCATTAATTCTCTAATTGAAGAAAGAATAATTTAAAATGTATTTTTTGTTTAATAAAATAATAATAAATGAAGGAGGAAATAACGAACAAATAAATAAAAATTAACTAAATGACACTTTGTATGATAGAAATAATATTTTCATATTTCATATGGTATATTTGTTTGAAATGAAATAAAAAAGAATAAAACATAATTTTAATTAACCATATATTCAAAATAAATAATACAAAATGTGTGAAAATGATTATAATTATAGTTCATTATTTCATTGTTATTTATTTCAATTTATAGAAAATATAAACAACAAAAACAATAAAATAAAATCAAATTATTGTTTTGATCAATATTCTTCATCTCCTTCATTATAATTTAGTACTTTCTCTATTTCATATATTTTATGATGAGTTTTACGTTCAGAATTAGTTCGTGGATTAACAACATATCTATTATCTTCTGTAACAATAATTCCTAAATATTCATTAATATCAATTTCATCAAATAACCATTCTCTTTGCAATACTATTTTAAGTTTGAGTAAGTTGATAAAATCATTTGATAATTTTTGAACTTTTTCCAATACATTTAATTGTTCTTTAAATGATTCAATTTCGTATGTTAATTTTTGTGCCTCAACAAAGTTATTAAATGACGAATGTAATTTATCTAATTGGTTCTGGAGTA
>NW_001915681.1:0-2448 GCF_000208925.1 Entamoeba histolytica HM-1:IMSS
ATTTTTATTTCTTTACTTAATTTATTACTTTCTTTATTCATTAATCCATTGATTGAAATTACTACTGGAATTATTTTGACATCTTTTAACTTTTCTATTTTCATTAGAATATTCTTTAATTCATTATACATATTTCTTTTCTTAATTTACACTCAATTAATATTGTGATCAGCAACAATAATCATATCAAATAATAGACCAGTTTTATTCTTTTTATCAAATACATATATATCTGGTCTTTTGTGATATTGTCATTCACTTTTATGCATTATTTGTTTGTTCCATATCATTGTGATGTCTTTATATTGGAATATTGTTTCATATGGGGGTTTTTTATATTGATTATTTAATGCATATTTTCTTATTAATCAATATTATAATGCCAATACAGTCATGTTTTTCTATTTGTGATTTTTTATGATAAATACAAGATAGTAGAATGTGTTCTACTGTTGCAATATTGTATTTACAAAGTGTTGAGTATTTCAATCTTTCATTTTTCATTATTTTTGTTTTTCTATACCCACAAAATATTGCTCCATCTTGCATTTTAGTTAATTAGAAAAATGTATTTTTTTTAATATTGATGGATTTCCATGCTTTCATTGTAGTAGTTTTATCTACTCATTTTGACTCAAACCATCTTCTAAAATGTCTACTTGTTTGATAACACTTCCATTTTTTGATGTATTTATCATTAACTTCACAGTGGACTGTTCCAATTTCTTCACTATTTTGTGTCATTATTCTCAAATCATCAATATATAATGTGTGATTTGATTTTGTGAATTTCTCTTCGATGAATTGAGAAATTACGTTCATCTGAATGATGAAGAGTAGAGGGGATAAGGAATCACCTTGTAAAATTCATTTATTTAATTTAATACTACCTAGATATTCATTAAATTTATAGCCTATGAATATCTTCCATCTAGTCATCATACTTTCAATTATGTCAATGATGACATACTCATAATTAAAATATTTTAATGTTTCAATTACCCATTCGTGTTTACTGTGTCATATGTTTTCTTAATGTCATAATATGACTCCACATATTTTGGGTATTTTTCTTCTTTTTGCTGCTTTAATATATAACTATTAATTATTCCTTCTTTAGCAGCTAAAGATTGTAATTTACACCCCAGTTGATTATTACTAATTTTAAATGATTCACTATTCATGTTAAGTCTAATGTGAATCTTTTCTTTTAATATGGAGGTAAATACTTTCATAATTACATTTGTACAACTGATATGACGATAATTAATGACGTCATTCATATCACTTTGTGGATTAATAAAGTTCTTCCACTTACCATGTCTAATTTGTTGTTTTGAATGAAGTTCAACCATTCATTAAAGATATTGAGAATGATTTTTCTTGATGATGACATCCTTTTCCAATAATACCCATATGTAGTGTCTATTCATGGTGCTTTCCAGTTACTTATTCTCATTAAACTTAAATTTAATTCATTTAATGTTATAATGACATTATCATAATTTCTATATCTTTCATTCCACGAGGTGATTTGTTTTATTTTCCATTTTTCTTTATTTAATATCACCTGTGTTTCATATAACGATTTCCATTATTCTAAAGTAATATCGTTATTTGGGTATATTTCATTTTTTATTTCTTCCTTATTCTAATTTTCTTGTTAGAATCAAACATGATTTTATTTGTATTGATTCTGATTATTTCATTTTTATTAAATTTAATTCTTTCTTTTATCATAGTCATCATATATTTTAGGTACTTTATTCTTTCTAGTGCTTTGACTTTTATTCCTTCTTCATCATTTTCTTTTAATTTCATGATGCACTTTATTCTGTACAATTTCATTGAATAAATCTTCTAGTCTATTGATTTTCTTTAAGATTTCTTTTATTTCATCAAATTTATCTCTTATTATTTTATTTTGGAGATAGAGGTGCATAACCATTGAAATCCTCTTCATATCATCTTGCAGATCCTGCATTCTGCTTCCTGACCATATCCATCTATTATTAATTTCCATTATTAATCGGTCAGCTTCTTTTCTTTGAAAGTAGTAATTAATATTTGAATATTGTTCTACTTTCATTTCTTTAACTTTATTGATGAGAGTGTTAAGGTATTCTTCATCAATTTCTGTAGAGTTATTCTTTAATATGATGTTTTTTATTATTGAATCACTCTCTACTCTTCCTTCTATTATATCATTTACTTTCACTTTAATGTACCGTTTAGTGATTTTTTTTATTTTATGTGATATTTTAGTATATTTAATATATTCATTTTCATTATTGACATTAATGTTTATTACTTTTATTATACTTTCTATTTGTTCATTTCTTAATTTCTTATATAATTTCTTATTTACCCAATTAATTGCAAACCAATACAACACTTCAATTAAAATTCTATTTCTTTCTTTTGTTGATTTCTTCTTGTATTTTCATT
>NW_001915680.1:0-2448 GCF_000208925.1 Entamoeba histolytica HM-1:IMSS
TCTTTTTAATTACAATGATACATTATTCCATAAGATTCAAGACGAATTAATTGTTTAGGAACAGCTTTGAAAGCTGAATGATGGGGAGACATTAGTTCTGTAACATTTCCATGAATTTTTTTGACATGTATTCTTAAGTGTTTTTTAGCATCATTTTTACGTTTAAAACGTAAAGTACAACCTGGGAATGGACATTGAAATGGCTTTTCATCAGAATGGTAAAGCATATGAATCTTAAGATCAGTAGCACGAGCAAAACGTTTCTGACAAATATTACAACAATATGGCTTAACTCCTGTATGAATTCTAACATGAATTTCACACTCTGATTTTCTTAAGAAAGCTTTACCACAAAACTCACAGACATGTTCTTTAACAGTAGAATGTCGACTCATATGTCTATGAAGAGACTCTTCACTATCATAACACTTCCCACAACCTTCATGTGGACATATATACTTTCCAGTTGTATGTTTCTTACTAATAAATTTATCATAAATGATATTCACACTACGTTCTATTTGGCTTTCCATTTGTTATAATTAATTTAATCTCATCTCATTATAAGATATTTCAAAAGAGCCAAAACTTCTTCTTTGCTCTGAACTGAAAGAGAGCCAATTCTGAATAATTATGAAACGTATCTTTTCATTTGTTGAATTTTCTTATCTTCTTGTCTTCTATGAACAACAAAATATCTTCTAGTTTTATTATAGTTTTAATTTAATTTATACTTAGTTGAACAAAAGAAGAGGAGACAGTTTTATTTTAAGGATTTTAAAAAAAGGAAAAAGAGACACACACTAAAATAGTTTCTATTTTTAAATAACTGAATGTGTTTTTGTATTAATAACACAACTTAACAAACCTTAACTGTGAAAAATAAATATCAAAGTTTATTAGTTTTATTGAGTAGTTTGGTTAATCCTTTTTGTTTAATTTAAAATATTGAATGTTTTATAAAAGAATAAAATGGATAATATGAGAGAATGGTTGACAACTCAGCAATAGAGAGTTTTAAATAGTTTATTTGGTAATAGAAGTTGAGAGATAGCTTTTTTGTTTTTATAAGTCTTTTTTAGTAATTGAAATATTCTGTTTATCTAGAAAGAAAATATTATAAGTGTCAGTTTTTCTTTTAAGTTTTGTTCTAAATGTTGAGTATAGTACAACACCAAGTTTGAGAGAATAATTAAAAAAGATACAAACAATAATTTTGTTTTGGTTATTGAAGAGTTATAAGATAAAGTTTTACCACAAAATAAAAAACATATAATTGTTTATTTTAAAGAAAGTATTATCCATTAAAAATGGGGTATGAGAAACATCTATAGATGAAATATTGATTCTTTCAACTCTCAATGTGACAAAAGAATAAATGCTTAATATAATAAAATAATTTCTTTATTTTAAAATAAAGATTTATTTAAAATATTATTGTGAATGCTAATTATTTACAAAGACTTGAGAAGTAACTATTTTCTAAATCGATTTTTATAATAATAGATAAATACTTTATAAATGAATGATATGAATATAAACAAAAGAATGTCTCTCTTTATTTTATCAGAACTTTAATTAGATTTATAATATCTTTATATTCTTTCAAAACATAATATTTCTTTCTATCATAAATACTTTCTCTTTTTAAAGTTTGAATAGTATTTATATTATATGTTTTTTATAAATATTTCAATTTTAACATATTATTTGATTTTATAAACTATATTTTGAATAAAAACACTTCAATGGATGATATATTCAAATTAAAAAGTGATAAAAACAAAAATGCACGAAAATAAGCAAAGAAAAAATGCATCTAAATAATTTACAAAAATGAAAAAAGATGTAAAATAATTTGCATCAATAGAATTTTCCATTTATTATATTTTGCTCATAAAATAATAAAAATAAAAAATATGATAAATACAGAATATATAAATATTTATGTTTATATTTTATGATCAATTGTATTCATTTTGTATGAAATATTAATGAAATAGATTATTTGATGAATCATATTTATTTTTATTATTTATATTCTTTTATCTATCGTATTTTTATCTATCGTATTTTTATATATTTATTTCTCTGTTTATATTATTTATATCATTGTGTTATTCTTATTATCTATATATTATTATATTATTCTTGTTTTATTATTTTATTATTTTTATGTTTATATTATTTAGATTTTCTTATTGTTATTCTTTTATATTTAGATATATTTGTTTATTTGTTTATTCATCTTTTATATTATTATCATTTATATCTATTTTCATTTTATATTTATTCTCTTTTGATTTATATTGATTTTATATTTTATACTTTGATTTTATTATTATATCATTGATTATCATTTCTCGTTTTATTTATCATTTATTCTTATTATTCTTTTGTTTTTATATTCTATATCATATATTCATATCATTTTCATTTATATTTTAT
>NW_001915679.1:0-2462 GCF_000208925.1 Entamoeba histolytica HM-1:IMSS
ATTGAAATACAAAACGTAATTGTATTGACTTTTGTTTATTTTTATTTTTTATGTAAAAATTTATTGTAAATGAAAATTATATTTCGATAAGAAATAACATCGAATAATGTTTATGATTATTACAAATAATAATTGTTATGTAATTTTATGATAAATAAAAATGTAAAAGATAATTCAGTGACATTAATTCTTATTTATTTCATTTTATTTTTGTTTGTTGATTAAAATAACATTTTTATTTCATCAACAATACTTTCTTTCTCTTTGAATTTAACAGTCTCTTTAATTCCATATTACTCCTATTTCTTTATTCACAAAATATAATTCAAATGACTTTAAATTAATTGTTATTTTAAGAAATGTTATGATAAATTAAATTGTTATAAACAGGTAAAATGAATTAAATATTTAATTATTTCATTTTATCATTAAATATTATAATTTCATCTATTTTATAGTTTATTTACACAATTGATAAATTGTAATAATGAAAAACAAACATTTAAATAATAAATGTTGGGTGTATTTATTTGTTGTTTAATTCTTCTTATGATTTAATTCATCTAATATTTCTAACTCAATTTATTGTAAGTAAATCATATGTCAACACATGAACAACCTTTTTTCATTTGATTAAATTAATCTTGTTTATTTTAAAATAAATTGAAATAAGTTGTTTGAAGAAAAAGAAATAATTCAACAAAAAGAATAATAATAAACAAATTGAAACAATAAAATAAAATCTAATGGTAATTTGATTAAAATATTTCATTAATTTGAATTATTGTAGTTTTATAATTGTTTTGAATTTAATTTTTTAATTCATTCATTTCGTTTTTATTAGAACAAATGACTTAACAATGTATTTAGTATATCATATTTGTCTTTTTCTATTATTTTGACATTCTTTTAATATTTATCTGTTTTTATTCTTTTTGTTTTTCCTACTTCACTATGTTATTGTATTTATAAAAAATGATTATTTCTTTTTGATTATTTAGTAAAATACATTTATTCTTCATTTATCAATTCTTCCATTATTGATATAAATAAGAGAGAAGAGAGTTCAATACCAAGAACGGATGTTGAATAATAGAGTTGATGGTAATACAAAAGTATTTGTTGTAGACAAGTGATTTGTGTGCATTTACATGTATTAACCATGTTTGTTATTGTCAAAGTTGGATAGTTTTGAATGATGAACTAATCTCGTATTTATTTTATTTGTCAATATTATACTCTTCATTATATTCTATTCAAATATCAATATTTAAATAATTTACTTCTTTTTGTTTAATTATTTGAAGAATGATAAAATGAATAAGATAAACAAGAAGTAAAAATAGAATAAATAATTGATAATAAAATTAAAATATAAACAAGATAAATAATGAAATATAATGAATATAAGAAAAATAATAAAATTATATTTATTCACAACTTCTTTTAAATTAGATTCAGATTCATTATATTATTATCTAATTATTATTGTGACTTTATTTTATATTCATTCATTTCTTTTATTACTTAATATTCATGATTATTGATAAAGATAATAAAAAATGAATAAGGATACAAAGATAATATTAATTACACAATAACAAATAACCAAACAATATTATTTAATTAAATAATAAAAGAATACTAAACTAAATAAATAGTGAGAAAGTAATAATAATTAATAAACAAAGAACAAACAAATAAAATAGAAATAGAAAGAAGTATTAACGAAATGATGAATAAGAATTAAACAGAAATATGATAATATAGAAAATAAGAATTAATACAAATACAAACACATATAAAATTCTAAAAGAATAATAATGATTATAAAATTGTATTTTAAACTCAAAAAAAGAAAACAAATAAATTTAATGTAATATAAATCCAAAACATTTATAATGGAATGTAAAAACTAATACAAAAATAGATATGAAGATAGTTGGTAGTATTTTAGAAATGTTACTATTAAAATAACTAATAGAATCAGAAATAAACATAAATCAAATAAACAAGAATATTTAAGTTGCAATATAAAAATGATATAAGCAAATGTAAAGAATAAATAAGAAAATCAAAAATAAAAGAGAATAAATAATAAAGAGAGTATTAACACAATCATTCATTTTATTTTCTCATTTCTATTCATTAATTTTAAATTCACTTTTAGTAATATATGTTTATATTTCATCCATTATTTTGATACAATTGATTGTTACTTAATTAAAAGTATTTCATTGTATTTTTATAATGTTTTAAATCAACACCAAATATAATAAATGATATAGTGTGTGATGCATAATAAATTAATTTGCTTATTTCTTAATGTTTTGTTTGTTTTAATTATAAAACATTATAAGTATTAATTATATTTCAATTTAATTATGACACAAACATTTCTACTTATTTTATTTCAATTTAATTGAATGGATTTCTACTATTTTTCAATTGTTGTAATTGAA
>NW_001915678.1:0-2466 GCF_000208925.1 Entamoeba histolytica HM-1:IMSS
CTTCTTGTGGTGTAAGTATTTTAATTTCTTCTTCAAAGAGTCTTTTCCAATATTCTTGATTTTGTATTTCAATGATTTCTTTTCTTTGATTTATGTTTTGTTTCTTATTTTGATATTGTTTATACCTTCTTTGAGTGTTATTATGGTATTTATTTCTATTATGATAATATTGTTTATTTCTATTGAAGTTGTTATTATTATTAAAGTGTTTATGACGATGATTATGAATGAAGTGATGAGTGAAATGATTTGTATCATCTATGTTGTGATAATTATTGTTATAATTGTTATTGTAATGGTTAGTGTGATTATTCATGTATTTCTGTCAATACAGATAATACCTATTTTCATTCATTCTTCTGTCATTTATATTTCTTGGATGATGTAAATTTCTTCTTTTTTGGTTATTTATTTTTTTATATTTTTTGTGGTGTCTCCTGTAATGCATCTTTTTTGAAAAAAAATATAAACAAACAAATAAATGACAAATAAATAAGAAAGTAATAAATTAATTAAAGAATTAAAAATTGATATTGACATTTTTAAAGAAATTAAAAACAATGTAATACAAAACATGATAAATATCATGAAATACTGCTTCTATCACAATAAAACATACTCAATAGAGATACTTGAAGAAGATATTTTGAATTTGTTAGTCTTATCTGATAAAGGAACAATAGAAGCTAATCCTATTTAGACTTAATTAATTGATATTTATTTTTTATTGTCTTTTTAAGTTTGAACTTCATTTATTTTTAAGATAATCATTTGATTTTCTTCTTTTGTTATTATACTTTCTTCTTTTTCTTATTTTCAATTAAAACATCATTCTATTGTATTAACTAGTTTGTTTGTTTATCACTTCATTTCTATATTATATTCTTCTTGGTGTTATTCTTTATTTCTTCTGTTCATCTTTTAAATCTTTCAATTTGATGTTAATGATGAATTATTCAATTCAGTTTCATATTCTTTCATTAATATGTCAGTGTATTACTCTTTATTATTATAATCATTTATAAAAACACCCATTTCCTGTTTCTTGATGATACACTGACATTTTCATTAATTTAATCAATCAAAATATTTAAATATTAGTTCTATTTATTATAGTTAATATTAATTGATTGAATCATTAATATTCTCTAAAATAACTCATATTAAATTTAATAATTAATATTTAAATATTAATTTATTTTAATCTTGAATTTTTTTTAAATTATCATTCATTTGTTTTATTATTTGTATTTGTATTATTTCTTAATATTCTAAAATATTATTTAAAATATCTATTTCTATTTCTTTATCTATTTCTATTTCTGTTGTATTTTTTATTTCTTATTTTGTATATTCTATATTTTATATTCTTCCTATTCTTATTTCTTTTGTAAATACCATGAATATTATTTGTCTAAATATTCTTCAATCTTCAATAATACATCACTTTATTATAAATATGAAATAGTTTATTTTTTGAAATAATCCTCTTGAATATCAATTTAATTGAAATTAATACAAAAATTAATATCATCAAAATACATTATCATTATTATCATTGTTTCATATTCTAATTCTTTCTTTATTATTATATATTTCTTATTCTCTTAGTTCAGTGAATAAAAATTTGAATAAAGTTGTTTTGTTGTTATATTCATATCAGAAATGAAGATTAATATCAGATAATTACATTATAATGAGTTTAATATTATTTCATTGAATAGTATGAAATAATTAAAGTTGTATTGAAATAGAAATATGACGATATAAATGAATGATAATACAATAAAATATAAACGAAATTACTGATGATGATAGACATAATAGATAGTGAAACATGTTATGAGAATATACAACTATTTAATCATCATAACAATGAATATCAATATTGGTAAATATGATAGAATAGAATAAAAGAAATAAACAAATTAATTATATCACAATGTGTATTTTATTATTTGTTTCTCAAATATAATACAACCAAAATAGAAAAACATATGGAGAATGAATCAAATGAAGAAGAAGAGATGCAAATTGAGAAAAAGAAGATAGAGAAGTTCTTTTCTCAAAAATAAAAGTCATTGATAAATTTTTGTTTTTTGGTTGATAGAACTTGATAAATCATAAAAAGAACATGGCAACTATCACTCTCCAAATAGGAAATCAACAAATAACTACAACATACAAAACAATTAGAAATGATATTGGACTAATTATTAATGAAATGATTGGAAAGAATGATAAGGAAGTTGAGGAGTTTTATCAGAAAGAAATGAATATCATGAAAGAAATTGGAGAGAAAATCAAAGCAACAAAGGATGGATATGAATATTTGATAAAACAAGTTGAATTAATAGAAGATGCACACTACAATGTCATCACACATTGTTATGATGATAATTACCAAATGAATGAACGTGGAAAAAGAAGTATTGTTTGTTCAATAAAATATTTTATATAAAACAC
>NW_001915677.1:0-2471 GCF_000208925.1 Entamoeba histolytica HM-1:IMSS
TAATTTTCTAAAATTGATACTTTCTATTCCTGTCTTTCCTACTTTTCTTGCTTCATCTATTTCTTTTCTTTGAATGAAACATTGCATTAATTTAATCCATTCTATTGAATTATCTGGGTCTTTTTCAACTCCTTTTTGACATTCATCTAAATCTAATACAATTTCTTCACTTTCCTCTTCTTCTTCCATACTTCCTTCTTCTTTATCTTCTTCTTCCATATTTTCTTCTTCTTTATCTTCTTCCATACTTCCTTCTTCTTTATTATTATCTTTACCTTCTTCTATTTCTTCTTCCTCTTCCATAGTAGTATTTTCATGTTTTTCTTCTTCTTTAGTAGGATCATCCCATTCTATGTTAGCCTCATCTTCTACTCCTTCTTTAAATTCTTCATCTTTCATTTCTTCTTTAATTGCAATATCTTTTTCTTCATTTCTTCTTTTTTGTTCTTTTCTTTTTAATGCTAATTTCCATGGATCAATAGCTATTGTTTCTTCTTCATCTTTCATTTCTACTTCTCCTACATCTTCTGGTTTGATACTAAAATTAACTCGATGTTTCTTCTTGTCAATATGAACTACTTTTGCCATTATGACATCTTTAATTTTAAATCTCTTTTCCATTTCTTTCTTTGTTAATTTTTTATCTTCTATTTTACTACAATGACATAATCCTCGAATATTAGAATTAAAGAATCTTAAAAACAATCCTTCACTTGTAATATTTACTATAACACATTTAGTTACTATATTTTCTTTGATATCTTTAAAGTATTTAATTATTCCTGGATAAATAACACTTTGTTTTAATGTTCCTTCTAATCCTTCTTTATCAATGATACTTACTTTTACTAATCGTTGAATACAAAAGATTCTTGAAAAATCTTTCCCATGATAACTTGTATTATCTAATAATTCTCCTGGTGCTACATGAATAGTTACATCTCTTGATACCATTACATCAACTCCTTCTTCTTCACTACTTTTTATAATATATCCTGTTAAAATTTCTCCTTCTTTAATAGTATCTTTTGTTACAATACGTGTTTGAACTCCTCCTATTAATGGTGGGAATATTTCATCATAAGCTTCTTTTAAATATTCTTTTCTCATTGAACATAAAATTTCGGGTTTATTTGAAAGTACATACATATTAATATATTTTCCATTTTGTAAATAATCTCTTGGAAATGGATTAAAAACATTACTTATATCACAATAATGAATATATCCTATTCTATTTCCTTTAATTAATACTTTAATTTTTAATTCTTTTGTATTATTACCAATAACTTCTCCAACAATAATTTCTCCTTCTTTAATTTCTTCTTTTTTGTCTTTTATTAAATAGATATTTTCTTTACTATAATATCCTTTAACTTTTATTTTATCTCCAACATTATATTCTTTTTTATTTATATTAATTTCTTCAATATTATCTCCTATTTCAATATAATTTAATTTTCCTTTAAGTATTGAATTAAACGAAATTATATATCCATCTTTCATTTCTCTACTAATAATTCCTTCGATTTCTTCTCCTTCTTGAATTTTTTCTTCCATATTTCCTTCTTCCTTCATACTTAATTCAACTATTTCTATTCTTCCTTCTATTTCTTTTCCTTTTTCTTTAATTATTTCTCCTTTAACTTGTATTCCAATAATATAACATTCTATTTTCTCTCCTATTTCTATCTTCTTTGTACTATTAATTTTATGTAATCTTCCTGTAATTCCTTTTCCTAAATTTAAATAACTAATACTTTCATTTGTATAACTTACTACTCCTTCTATCTTCTCTCCAATATTAATTGTATTATTTTTAATGAAAAAGATGGTATGATAATCAACAAGAAGTATATTCAATTAAAAAGAAAAAGATAATTGAAAAGACGAAAGAAGAGTTTAAAGAAAAAACAAAAGATTGGGAAGAAAAAGACATTAAAGCTATAGAAGCAGAAATTAAAAACAAAAACCCAATTAAAGAAATGAATGATAGATGTAAAATTGCAAGAATAATAAATAACAAAGAAAGTATAAAGAAAATACAAGAAGAAACAAAAAATAAAGAAGAAAAGATAGAAGAAGAAAAAGAAAAAGAAGAAATACTTGCTCTGAAAAATCAAATTACTGAATTAAAAGAAAAGTTAAAGAATACAGTATGGAAAGAATGGAAGAAGAACAAGCTATCTCAGAAGAAATGATGAGAAAAGCAAAAGAAATAGTTAGGAAAGAATTTGAAGAAGAAATTACAGAAATGAAAATACAAATTAAAAAGATTCAAACGAATTATGAAGAAATGAAGAAAGAAAATGAAAAATTAGAAGAAGAAAACTTAAAACTACAAGGAAAAGTAAATGAGATAGAAGGAAAGAAAATCACAGAAGTAAATAATATAGAAGAAAAAATCCGAAGCATCCAAGCTAATAAAAAGAAGATGGAAAAAGAAAATGAAGGAATGAAAGAAGAAATTG
>NW_001915676.1:0-2478 GCF_000208925.1 Entamoeba histolytica HM-1:IMSS
AAATTATGTTTTATTCTTTTTTATTTCATTTCAAACAAATATAACAAATGAAATATGAAAATATTATTTCTATCATACAAATTGTCATTCAGTTAAGTTTTTTATTTATTTGTTCGTTATTTCCTCCTTCATTTATTTATCGTTATTTCATTAAACAAAAATACTTTTTAATTAATTCTTTCTTCAATTAGAGAATTAATGCGATTATTCCAATAATAACCATGCTGACATTTATTATGCTTATTGGTATTCCACTTGAACAAATGCCTTTAATACATTTGTTGTTGATATAATCAAATTTATATCCTGAATCACAATAAGCTAGTACGCATTTTGAACTCCACTCTCCATTATCTCCACATTCATATCCTCCATGTCCATGTTCGATATTAATTTCTTTGTCACATATACTATCTCTTTTAACTAATCTTTTATTCTTTGGATTACATTTTGTTTTATACTTTTCTATTATTTTCTTTGTTTCTTCTTCAAATTCATTTATCTTATAATTTGAAAATTGATAAATATTCACTCTTTCATCAATCATATCTGTTAAAAATTCTCCTGGAATTGTTTCATTGTAATTATAATTATATCTGTATGTTTCTCCAACACTTATTCCAAGATTATATCCATATACTTCCATCCATATATGAGGGAGTACAGGAACATAGTCAATAACATCAGTTGGTGATAATCCTACTTCAAATTCTTCATCTTTACCATATGGATCTCCATCAAATCCTACAAGAATAGCTCCTCCCCATTCTTTTAATCCTTTTGTTACCAATGAACATCCTGAATAACAATATGAATCTGTATAAACTACTATTTCTGTTGGTTTTCTTGGATGTTTCATTAATTTCATTTTTGGAAAAACTTGAATTGATGGCTGTGTAACTTTATGTTCAACATCACCATATTTAATAATATTTGGTTTTGAGTACCAATCTCCAAGTGGGAATGAATTAATTATGGGAATTATACTTGTCCATTTACTTCTTCTTTGTTGGCATGTTTTTGGATCATATAAATTTACAGCAAATCCTGTTTTTAACACATGCTTTGTGTAGTCTGATTCTCTCAATGAAACTATATAATTAACATCATCATATGGTGATAATATCTTTTCTATCCATTGTGAATAAATACTATATCCTCCTCCATTCTTTGGGAATATGACTTGAATAGGATAATTATTAGAATCAAACAAATCAATACAATTTGAAATTGTTTCTTCATATGACTCTTTGACTTCTGTATCAAAAGAACGAACTACTAATGTGTTTACACCATTCACAGAAAATGTACAATGAATATTATTATCTTTTGATGTAAATTTTCTTGTAATTCTATCATTTTCATCGAGTGCTTTCTTTGTATTGATTATATCTTTTGTTTCTTCTTCAGTTAATGGTTTTCTAATTCCTTGTTTTAGTTTTTCATTGCTATTTGATACAAATGCTCTTCTTCTATATATTTTATAATTAACACTTACACTTTCTCCATTTTCCCATGTAATACTTATTGGTGTATTTAAATATTCTTTTGTCAATGGTAAATAACTTAAATCACCTTCAACAAATTCATCTTTTGCTTCTGTAAATTGTGCATGTGGATATTTTAATGTTGAATATTTCTTTCCAAATTCACGAATAATATTAAATGGATCTTCTCCATTTATTGTTTTAACTGGTACATTCATATTCTTTATAATTTCATCTGGTGGATTCACAACGCTAAATTTGAAGGAATACCTTGGAATTAAATACATTTTCTTATCATTCTCAATATTTATTGAAAATGGAAGGAAATAATAGAAAAGTGTTAATTCACTATTTTTATTGATGCTAAAATAATTTTCATTTTTTATACTAAAAGCTAAGTGAGAATCTCTTGTTGAAATAATAAGATTATTAATTTCTGAATAAAATTCATACAGACTTGTAGTTTTTGTATTTATTTTATCTAATTTTGAATCAATATCTACTTTCTCATAATAATTATTTGAAAATGATGGTTGTGGTGGATTCTTTAATATGTCTTTAAATACATATGATTCTAAATAGTATTTTAAATCATTAATAATAGCGTTATTTTCATCTTCTGTTGTTTGAATAGATTCAATACATTCAAATGCACTATCAACCGTATCTGTTATGTATAGATACGTTCAAATTCACTACACTGTTTTGATAATGAGACAGTAATAAATAGAAGAATAATGCAGATCATTTTAATGAATAAACCTTTCTTAGTTTGTGTTTAAATACTCTGTTATCCTGTCATTTATTTTACCCTATTTCTTGATTTAGTATCATTTTATTATTATTTTCATTTAATTCCTCTTTCTTTTGTTTTCCTATCGCACTTATTTTTCTTTGTATTAACATTACATTTGATATAGATTCATGTTTTTATTCTTAATTTAAATTAAACATCATTCATTCGATAATTTCAAATATAAACTAATTTTAA
>NW_001915675.1:0-2480 GCF_000208925.1 Entamoeba histolytica HM-1:IMSS
TTTTTATATTTATTTCTATATTTATTTCTCTGTTTATAATATGTATATCATTGTGTTATTCTTATTATCTCTATATTATTATATTCTTCTTATTTTATGTTTTTTATGTTTATATTATTTAGATTTTCTTATTGTTATTCTTTTATATTTAAATGTATTTTATTATTTGTTTATTTGTTTATTCATCTTTTATATTATTATCATTTATATCTATTTTCATTTTATATTTATTCTCTTTTGTTTTATATTAATATTAATTTTATATTTTATACTTTGATTTTATTATTATATCATTGATTATCATTTCTCCTTTTATTTGTCATTTATTCTTATTATTCTTTTGTTTTTATATTCTATATCATATATTCATATCATTTTCATTTATATTTTATCACTTATTATATGTTATAATAACATAACACATATGATTGAATATATAATAAACATCATAATGAAATTATACATATAAATAATAAACATAAAAAATAATACAATATTTTTTTTCAATAAAACAATATTAATTATTTTGAATCATTAAATTAGACACTTGTTGTTTCATATTTCTAATTTTTACATTAAAATTACACCATTTTCATTCTTTTCTTCTTTTATCATCTCTTTGTGATTTATTATTTTTATATTCTTCTTCTACTTTATTTTTATTCTTTTATATATTTATATTCTTTTTATATTCTTTGTTTTTCGTTGTTTTTCTATTTCTTTCTTCTATTATTTATCAATTTTATATTCATTTATTCTTTTTATTTCTTTTTTATTAGTTCTTGAGTATTGTATATTTCTTTATTATTTCATTTGTGTATTATCAAAATATATGTTTTATTGATTTTATGTTGAATAAAATATTGAATAAATCAATATTTTCATTCTTAATTATTCATTCTTTATTCTGAAATGTTGTGTATATTTATTATATTAAATGAATATGATGAATGAATATCAATATTATTGTTTATTTGATTTTAAAAAATAATAAATGAAATAAAATAATGAAGACAATGAAATGATAATGAAATAAAATAATCTAATATTGAACAAATCAAATAAAGAATATATTGAATATATCATTATTGTTACTTTATTATTTGTTATTTCAATTATTAAATATTAATAAATTATTCATGAATATTTAATTGATATTTTACAATTTCATTTCATTTTATTTAATAAATGAAATATAAATAATAAATGAATGAATAATAATGTAATATATGAAATAATAAAAAGAAAGATAAATAATAAAGAAATATGATGTATTTAATATATAATATAATTTATTATCAAATATAATAATATCAAATGATGATTTATTTTTATTTCAAAATATTTTGCATCAATAAAATATGTTGCTAAATATTTTGCATCATTAAATTTTGCATCATTAAATTTTGCACTTTTTTTATTTGTTTCAATAAAATTTGCATCCTTTATTTTTTTCATTCTTTTCTTCTTTTATCATCTCTTTTGTTTTATTACACTTTATCTTCTTTCTTTTTATATTCTCTCCTTTCTACTTTTATTCTTTCTTCATCTTCTTCTACTTTTTACTTTCTTTTTATTCTTTTATATCATTCATTCTCTTCTTTTTCAATTATTTGCTTTTTTTCGTTGCCATTTTAACTCATTGAAAATTTAAATATTATCAAATCTCATCATTTTAAAATGAAATATTCATTATTATAAATTTATATTTGAAGATTATTTATGTTGTTTCTAAAGAAGATTATTTGTTGTTGTGATTTTATTATATACAACAATTTATTTATTTATTATTATTATTCATTCTTTCATAAAAATTATTAAACTTACATAATTGATATTATTGTTATCTTTTATGTTATTTATGTATATTAAAAATATTCGTGTACTTTTTATTAACTTGAAAATATTTAATTTTCTTCAAAATAAAATAAATGTATTATTACCATTCTTATTTTATTAAATTATCTTTTTCATTCGTAAATTTCATTTTTCTTTATTCTTATTTCTTATTTATTTCTTCATATTCATTATTCAGAAATTATTCTATTCATAACACTTCTTATATTATGATTGTGTTGTAATTTTTCTTTCTTCACTATTTAACTATATCATTATTCATTATTTATATTTCTTTGGTTATTCTTCTTTCTTCTCTTATATCTATCTCTTTACTTGTTTTCTCTCTTATCTATTTTATTTCTTATTTATTCTATATTTTCGTTTGTTGTTCTTCTATTTTCTCTCTACTTTTATTATAACACATTTCTACATCACATGGTTGTCATGAAAATAAAATAAAACAGTCATAAATAATTAAATTTAACGTGCATTAAGTTTGATATAATTATGTATTATCATCAAAATACTATTCATAATAATATTATTTCATTTTATCTTATTTACAACAACAATATCAATTCTCTTTTAAACACAATTATCGTAAAAATAACATTAATAATTATAACCATAAACATATAATA